>NW_017259583.1:1061638-1087626 GCF_001594045.1 Atta colombica | reverse complement strand
ATATATATATATATATGTTTATTTTTATTGAGGGGATTTTTATAGTTAAACCGGAAGGAATAGTAGGCCGACTTACTATTATCTGGTTGATCCACAAGATCTCGGATAAATGTGGGTTGGAGCAGGCCCGCTGTCCACGGAAAAACGCCAAGAATCTTGTACTCTTGTACGAATACATCATAAATTTTATGATTGTTAAGCCAATTAATATATTGCACATTATGTAGAACAAGAATTGCCAGATTCTAATTTAAAATAAATATAATATCGTTAATATCTTCTAATTGATTTAAGAAGGATTTACAATTCGTTACCTGTTTTATAGACAAATTGATGAGTCTTTGCATTGTCTTAAGCAATTTCTTCGGATGGAAACTCGTCATGACATTGTATATTACTTGTAATATTATGTGTATAGTGTTATACATGTTTTAAATCTTTATATGATTTCAGTCGCCGAATAATCAATCGTTTGTGATTGTTAGTAATTAATTGATAAATCGTGATTGTTAGTGATTAATTGATGAACCAAATTAATAAATTTCTCATGTTATCAAGTGAGTAGTTGTGTCAATATATTGAAATATGACATAATTTATAAAAGAAAAATTTCATGGAAATGTGTGACTTGATATCTACATACTTAAAAGACCTTTAATATAATATTTGTGATAGAAATGAATTACAGTAAACAGTTGTATCGTATATAATATTTATTTTAATTTTATCAATCTATTTTATAATTTAATGAAATTAACATATTATTTAAAGTATGTGAAAAACAAAGAGATAGTGTGGAAGAGGGGAAAGATAAGAAGGAATATATTTTTATAAACGTGTGAATGCGTCCGATTATATACTCCATAAAGTAAAACGCTTGCGTTTAACTGTGAGTGCCACTCCTGCCCGTCTCCTATACGACCCGTGATATGCTATCTATTTCTTCTTATAATTTGAAAACTAAGCTTTGGATAAAATTTTTGTAAAGGAAAAATCTTTTTAGAATTCAATCAGTCTTTTCAGGGACGCTGATACGTCTTTTCAGGGACGATGAGTTGTTCTGAATCCCTCTGTATAATATATATATATATATATATTTGTAAATATACATTATTTTGTATCTATATTATATAATACACTACTCAACAAAATTAAAGCATTACCTATTTCATTCTGCAAAAATAGGCAAATTTCGAGATAGAATAATTTCATCAAAATCATCATATCGAGATTTTTAAAAAAGCATTTTAAAACTTGAAATCTCTACTTTTCAGATCGGTACTTAAAAACCAGTTTTAATGGTATTTTATGAAGTTACATAAACATAAATGAAAACATTCAGATCTTAAAAATTTGTGTGAAATTTGCTAAGTTCCACGGCGCGAATTAAAAATTGTAAACACAAATGCGGTTTATATCATTCGAAAGAATGAATCTTTACCTTTAATTTTTTTTTATGAAGCTTCATACGATTTTTTTTCACTGAGTATTCAAAATGATCTTTTTGCTTCAATGTTGAAAAACTCGATGAAAAATATCATGCAGAAGAATTTTCAATAAAAAAGCAAAAGGTAAAGATTCGTTCTTTCGATTGCTGTAAATCGCATTTTTGTGTGAATTTTATTTTATGCCAGACCTTTGTAAAATTTGTACAAAATTTTCATATTTGACGAGTATCCATTTGTGTCCGTAAAGTCTTGTCTCTATAAACGATCAAATTGAAATATCAATTACCGATTTCGAAAGTAGAGATTTCTTAATAATAAAAATAAAAATAAAAACAACAAAAAATATATAAATAACAAAAAACTAATAAAAGGAACAAAAAGAATAAAAACTGAAAAAATAAAAAAACAATTGCAATGCAGGCATTAAAGTATTTCTTAAAGTTTCAATCCTTTAAACGTAGAGAATTGTTTTTAAACTTATGTGCATGTACTGAAATATTATCAGTGATTAAGGTCTAACATCCGACCTGTGTCGACTGAGCGTGATGGCGCGCCGACAGAATGACGAAGCGACATTGCCTCATTTTTCGAGCTCTTACTCTCAAATGAATGCGTGTCTCATTATGTCCTTTTAGAGTAACAAAATAGAAACTTGGGCTACATTTTGAGCTATATTAAAAAAAATTCGAGGCTTCTTCTTTTCAAAATCGCCATTTTGAAAACTTAAAAATGGACAAAAGTCATCGAAAATGATCTGATCGGTAAAAGATAGTATTTTCACGTGAAAAAGCATTCAATTTTGTATAAGAAAATTTCAATATCTCATTTTTAAACTTGTTTTTCATATTCACTAACAATAGCGAAAAGAGCATTGCGACGAGAAAACCCAAAAATTGATGACCCTACAATTCGGCAATCAGTTCGCCTACGAATCTATTATTCGACACAGGATCTATTATTCGGATCTTTATTCATCAAACTGTTCAAGCTCAAGCAGTATGAACGAAATCTATGAAATTTCGCAAAATAAGTGGCTGACTTGGCATGGAATGCCATATATGTATAGATCATATATGTATAGATGTTACTTCAATTGAAGATTGTATGAATGTAACTGCTTCTTTAAAAGTTATTACTAAATTAACAATTTCTACAAGAAATATTAAGGAGTTGCATTGAAAGTTACTATTCACGTCTAGATGGCTGTAGAAGATGGCTCTGCATATGCCGGGGTCAGAGACATCTATTATGTCATTTTGAAGTATAAATATTTCCCAAAAGTTAGTCAACAAATTTTTTTAAAAACGCCATTCTTTGTTTACACATATGCTTTTTTATAACGAATTAAAATGGAACACGATGAGTTGTTTTTCCAATGTGTACTTCTACATTATTTTGATTTGAAAGAAAGTGCAGTGAAACTCATTGATTGTTTGCGGAAACTTATGATGAATCTGCTCCATCAGAAACAGTATGAGATTGGTTTCAATGATTCAAAAGTGATTGTAATTGTGTGTTCACGACACACAATGGTCAGATCGAAAAAGAATCGAAGATTCGAAGATTCGAACAAGAACATTCGAATGATTATAAGCTCTATATTGGAAGAAAACCCTGCTCAAACATTTCAAGAATTGGCTCAAAGTCGATATATTAATCATTTTATGACATTTACGAGTGTTTACATGGGAAAGAAATTTAGAAAGAAAGGAAATAACTGCCATATGAATTGACCGAAAATGCCAACGTTTAAATATTAGGTGTACAACTTTGTTTCTGCCGTTTTTTTCCGATGGCTTTATTGTAAAAAATTGGTTATATATTTTTATGATTCAATGTATTGTCCATCGCTGGCCACTACTTTCTCCCAACCTTTCGGATAGCGTACGAATCCCGCGTCGAAAAAACTGGTCATCTTTTGAAGCTATTCACGAATCGATCCAATTTTTTACTTCTTTATAAGACCGGAAGTGCTGGTCAGCCAGGCCGTGTGCCATTGATCGAAATAAGTGATAGTCAGAGGGAGCAACGTCTGGAGAATACGGCGGATAGGACTATGGGGTAGGACTTCCCATTTCAACTTTCCAAGTATGTCTTGACCACTTTCGCAACATGGGGTCGAGCATTATCATGCTGCAAAATCACTTTATCGTGTCTCTCGTTGTATTGCGGCCGTTTGTCTTTCAATGCTCGGCTCAAACGCATCAATTGCGTTCGATACCGATCGCCTGTGATTGTTTCAGTCGATTTTAACAGTTCATAATACACTACGCCGAGCTGGTCCTACCAAATACAGAGCATGACCTTGGATGTCAAAATCATCGTTCTTGAAGCGTTGAAACCAGTCACGACACGTTCTTTCACTAATAGCGGCCTCACCATAAATTTTTGAAAGCATTTGATGAGCCTCAGCCGCAGATTTCTTCATATTGAAGCAAAAAATTAAAATCTCTCGCAAATGACGAGAATTTGGCTCGTAAACTGACATTTTCAATCGAGAATAACTTTATGATGCAGACACAAATCGACTAATGTTTCTATGGGGTTATGTTGACAGATGTCCAAGTTTATTGTATGACGTCTATGATCTATTTATTTCGGCCACCACTTACCGCTAAAGCCATCTATAGGAAAATGGCGGAAGCAAAATTGTACACCTAATATCTCGATTTCTTTGCTTGCAAAGTATAAAAAGAAGAGTTTCTTGTGATGTATCGCCGGCGAAAAATGAATCGATTTTAACAATTTGAAACGCAAAAAATCATGGATAGATCCTGGTCAATCAGCAACATCGATTCCAAAGCAAAATATTTATAAAGCAATGATCTGTATTTGCTGAAATATGGAGGGAGTCGTGTATGAGTTGTTCAAACCGAACGAAACAATCACCGCCAAATTTTATCAATAACAATTGGAGCGACAATTTGAATGATGAGTGTATACAAAATGATCAAATTGTCGAAAGATGATTTTTCTCCATTTTAACTCTTCTCTGATAATGCTTGGCTTCATATAGCCATGAAACAAACACTGGTGAAGCTCGAATGGAAGGTTCTCTCGCATCCAACGTATTCTCTGGACTTGGCACCAAGCGATTACCATCTGTATCTCCAATCGATGCAATACGTTCTGGAAGATACACATTTCATAATTACAGCAAAGTCGAAAATTGGTTTGCTGAATTGGCTCAAAAAGCAGACCATTCTTTCGTCGCGGAATTTAACTTCTGCGTGGGAAAAAATCATAGCTTCCGAGGGCAAATATTTTGATTAAGGTATTCACACATTTTGTTATTGAAATAAATGCTCAAAGAACACAAAAAACTAGCGATTTTCAATGCAACTATCTAATTCTATCGAAGATTTATCATAACAAAGTGAACAATCTATAATATCAGATCCTAAGACAACTCTTGATATAGGTAAAGAAGTCACTTTTTAATGAAATTTACTATTTTCAATGTGCTTTTTATTTTATAGGTTCACAAATATTTCGAGATTCAATTAATGAGATACGATATACTTCAGCAACCAAGATTCTAAAAGAAATGATATCCTCTTTTTAAAATTTCTTTTTTTTTCCTTTGTTTCTTTTAAAAAATACTTACTTTATATTTTTATTTTCTTTTCACAGTAAATTCATGTAAGAAAAATGAAGAACCACAAGATTTGGATTCAAAAGAGGATATCCGACATTTGGAACAACTGTACGGGAAAAATTGGTCTGATGATACTGTAAGAATTTATGATATATCTCATAGAGTCACTCCTATAATATAATTAGTGCAAGGCTTATGCACTTTATAATTTTTACCTTCGACTTTAACCTAGTTCATACTTTTGTTTTCTCGCTTTTTAAGACTTCTGAGCAGTCGCCGCAGTCATACTGAATCATGATAAGCGAAAATGATGCGTTAATTTTTGTTACGTGCTATTGTAAATAAAGATAATTTGGATAAACGAAATGATAAAATCACTTTAAAATATTTATAAAAATGTTCATAGCTATCCTTATTTCCTTTGAGTTAATAAATAATTGTTAAAGGTAAAAGATAGTAAGATGTGAAAGTGAAAAATAAGCTATGTACCATATACGCGTTGAGAAATGCGCATTTCACAAGCATTTAACAAAAATTAACATTTCTCGCTTATGACATCACGTTTTAGTATGACCGCAATAACTATTTAGGAATATAGGCGCCGACTTGCAAAAAAAGGGGCACGAGAAATATTGGGGGGGAGGGAGAGGGAAGGGACACACAATATTAATATTCACTTTTTTGCGGTATTCCTGATGGAAATAAATTGTTGAAATTGTTAAAATCTCTATTAATTTGATAAATTTTAGTTATCTCAGCGATGTAAACAGATAGCAAGTTGTCTGCAGTTACTATCAATTTGCTTGAAATTGCTTTGCCTTCAATATTTAAGAAAGCGGTTTCCGATTTTGCCTATTAGATTATTGGTTTTTATTCTCTGGCGAAAAAATTTCTATGTCAATCCTGGTGAAAAATTTTCTTATAATTTTATACAAATTGGAACATTTTTTAGAAATATTCAAAAATAGAAGAAGAGAGAGAAGAATTTTAAGCACCGTATATGTGAATATATCAAATACGATAAAGAAAGCCAATTAATTTTGGGGGGATTATTAGCGTTTCAGAATTTGTTGAAACCGAATGTTATTGGCTCGTAATTATATCTGGAATAAATGGATTTAATAAAAGAATATATAATGTATTATTTGTAACATCCAAAATTTTTGACCGATCTTGACTTTTTTTATTTGATGTATTTGACATATACAGTCGTGCTTAAAATTTTTAATATATTTGTACACACGCGACCATACAACGCGTTCTCTCTATACATATCAGTTATTGCGAAGAATATTTCTGAAGCCTCAGTGATTGAATTGGCTAAGACACTCTTCGAGGAAAGAGAGAGAAAAATTATAGGATGAAAAATCTCAGAATATTTCATAATTCACTTGTATAAAAAATTCTGAAAGAAGATGTAAACTTTTCGAATATTTTTGAATATATCAAATATGATAAAGAAAGAAGGTTCGAATCCTGGGATAATATTTTTCGCAATAAATTATTTACTTTCTTTCTTTCTAATTTAATTTAGAGGGGATTATTAACGTTTCAGAATGATGGCTTTCTTTATCATATTTGATATATTCAAAAATATTCGAAAAGTTTACATCTTCTCTCAGAATTTTTTATACAAGTGAATTATGAAATATTCTGAGATTTTTCATCCCATAATTTTTAAAATATATTTAAAAATTTTTTAGATTCTAACATTTAGATTCTAACATTTCATCAGAAATTATATTTACAGAAAATCTTAGAAATTTTTTATGATATTTCATAATTAACATATATGAAAAAGACATAGATTTTCTGAGAAATGTTCCAATTCGTATAAAAAAATGTGAAAAAATTATATAGAAATTCTAAAAAATTGTATGAAAAATTCTGAGAAAAATTTTCACCAGGTAAAGTACGCGAAAAAGTATGCATTTTCACTTCTATGTGAATATTTCACTATGCAATAGAATCGCGTTATTAAATATGGAAGTAACTACACCGTTACGCGATTTTATGAAAGATGTAAAATGGCGTACTTGGACCTAGTTAGGCATAGAAAGTACGCCAAAGTATGCGCAATTAAGGATCATTACTTTCTGAACTACGCGTTTTTATGCCGAATTCCTCTAAACTGATTATTATTTTTTCATAAGTATTCGGAGAAAGTATGCCATTCTTTTTACGCAGAATCACATTCTACAATTGAGCACAGAAATAACTATGCCTATCTATGCCAAGCTATGCGGTTGCATGAAAAAATCGTTTTCTGAGGTACGTGTTTCTATGTCAAAATATAATACTTATTTTTTAATTTTTCCGTTTGTAACAAAGTATGCTATTCTACACCATTTTACGCGGAGTTACTCTTACTCATCCGTGAGCATTGTGCATCTCCGTCGACAGAGGGCCACGGCGGATATGCATAAACTGTAAATAAGGATCATCAACAAGGAATCATTTGGGAAAGAATATAAGGAGCGCAGCACTTAAAGTGCACTTCGCATGTAAAGTGACCCTCAAAGTTGGGCTTTAATATTAAAGTACTCAAAGTCATGCTATGATGGAATTCTATCATGATAGCAACGTGATGGCATCTTGAATTTACCAAACAAATTCAAGATACCATCATTACTTTAAATTGTACAGTGTAAATATATCCGAAACTATCCTTAGGATATAGTTTCGCGTATGAAGTAAATCTTTGGCATAGGAGTAGAATTCTACGCCAAACTATATACTTCCATGGTTTATTCGTATATTTAGACGTAATTTTTAACATAGGAGTAAACGTATTTTCTGGCGCAGTTTGGTGTTGTTTGGCGTACAAAGGCATGAATCGGCATAGGAATACAGGCACAGGAGTTTCTATGTCTAACTACTTCCGTGTTTCAAATCGCGTATTTAGGAATAGATTTTGGCATACTTTGGCATAGAAATTTTTCCGCCAGGGATTTTTGCCATTAATTCGTATGAAGCTTAATGGCAACAGTTGCCCTCTTATAAACCAATTGTATAATAAGTTATTAAAAATCGCAAGACAAAATGATGGAAACAGTTTTTGCCTAAAATCTTACTCCCATAAGTTGCTAAATCTACATATAAATGACATTTTAACTGAACGAAATGTAATCAAAATCCTCGGTAAACGAAACAAGCGTATATAATAATATTTTAAAGAAATTTTATTTACTCGGTAAATATTTCAAAAAAAGTATTATACTTTTATCTTAGAGTTTTTCGGGCTCATTTCAAAAAATTATTTTATTAGCTGAAAAATTTTTTAATTCTGCATCTTTTATTCTATTCTATATCGTTTTTCAAAAGAGAAATTTAACTCGATGCATCCTTCTAGTGGCGGTACCACATACTGCTCTACGACACTCCATTTCCATTCGACGGAAATATAGATATTTTACGAAATATAAAATATAAATATTTTATTATTACGAAAACGATTTCTAATAGATTGGTACAACATTTATGGTGATAAGTTTGTTACAACATTTCTGTTTGCGCAAATAACCGTTGTCCACATAATGTGTCTAGGTTGCTCTAAACGAAATTATTATTGTCCTGGTGACAGCAACATGACAGCAATTGAAGAAAAACTTGTGCTAAGCATTTAATTTTTTTCGTATGCCAAGGAACGTTTTATTATTTCGGTAGTTGATAGTCATTTCTTCAGAGGGCGTAAGATTTTGCGATTAGAAAAAAAATTCTCATGTTTTCTTTCAGGTTTCTCTTTGGTATGTGTATGTTCTAGGAATGCCTTCCAGGGATATGTTCAGATTCCCACCTCGGTAGGAATTTTTAAACATTACATTAAGGATAGCATTTGAAGAGTGAGAATCAGAACATGCCTCAACAAGCGATTCAGTATAACACAATGATCATTTCACTCTTGTTTAATATTGATGAACAAGGATTTAATGATACATGGTGCTTTCCAACAAGCGACATAAGTGTAACACAGTGATCATGTCATTTTTGTTTAACATTAAGAAGGAACAAGGATGTAAGAATTCACTGTGTTGCATTGGGCGCATTTAGCGAACTTAACAGTTGAGTGAGTGCTTACTGTTGATATATTCTTGATATATATTCTTCCAGATAAAATGTTGATGATCTAAAAGAATACATCAATAATAGCAAGCGCTCACTCAACGGTTGAAAGCAGCTAATTCATTTATGTTTCTTGCTGGAAAGTATCCATTCTGTCACACCGTGTCATGTATCTCTTGTTGGAAAGCATTCTAGGACAGCAGATGACGTCCCAGCGCCGCTACTTTTAATTCGTCGCGCCAATATTATATATAGCGTGATCGATGTTTTCTCACAGTTTTGATCGGAAATTATTTGCAATTGTTGAAAAAATTTTTTGTTAAAAAACAAAAGATACAAATTATTGAGGGGGCATTACATCCCCAATAAAATTTTTGGGAAGGCAAAAAGTGGTTTGTCTTCCTCTTAGTCGGCGTTTATGCTTAAAAATCTCAAACAATAAAATTTTTCTAATTTTACAGATGGTTATGCTTCGGGACGAAATTTATTGTCGCGAATCAATACTTCGTGAAGCTCTTGGGGCTTCTTCGAAAGCATCACATTTAGTCAGACGTCTTCTATTAGGAGTTTTTAAGAAAGATACCATCTATCACATAACACTTACGGGACGGCCACCACGTGCTGCTGGTCGTGTACAGAATGCTTCAGAGCGATTGTTTCCATTAAATGAGAAAGCTAAGATTGCAATAATAAGTAAGTTTTCTCTCTTAAACGCATTACTATGAAATTTATTTGAAATTCATAATATATATGTATCATATGGTGACAATTTTTTCAACTTTTAGAATATTCACAAAGCATTGCAAAGAAAAAAGGCTGGATAAAACAATCATCAAAATCGCTTCTTCTTGTAATGACACAGCGTATAGGTGAAATTAAGAGAGATATAAAAAGTGAACAGCAAAATAAATAATAAAATGAAACGGATTTAACACAATTTTACTAAAGAAATAATTATTATATTTTTGTAAAATATTAATATAAACTAGAGCTTGGAAAAGGAACTGGATAACATAAAATTCGGATACTCGTCCATAAATCCGTTATTTGTGTATACGGCTCTGAACCGGTTTTGCGAGCACCCACTAATTCAGGTACGCGCAGTACTGTGTATACGATGTATCCATGGGATCGTTTATAATATGCGGAATTGTGGATCAAACAGATACGATTTCGATGAGGATATCCGTTATATATTATAAATGGCTATGTTCAGCAGAGTCAACAGTTGAATGAGCGCTCGTTGCTATTGATGTATTCTTCCTGATCTAAAATGCTGATTGGATCTAAAAGAATACACTAATAACAACGAGCGCTTACTCAATTCTTGTGTCCGTTGAATACGTCTATTATCTATACGTCTATTATCATATAATTTTGTCAATTTTAAAATAAAATGTAATACGAAGGGCTATGAGCCAATTCAAATTTAATGTAATAAACTAACAGATAATACAAGAATAATTGAGAATATAAACAGACATTTCTCCTTTGGATCATCAATGTTAAGTTTACTAATTATAGAATATAATGATGACGTGGGCCAAGATCGAGAATAGATACATAAAAAAATACATAATTATACAGACTTCAATTAAGATATAATCCAAGAAAGATTCGATGTAAAAGCCTCGCAAGTAACAATTCATTGTCAGTCAAAATTTTTGAAGAATTGGAGTACAAATTTGATGATATATTATAGTAACGCGATGATATATTATAGTAACAATAGAATCGCAGTATAAAATTGGATGACAAAATATGGTAACGCCAATAAAAGGTTCACAGCAGTTGAAAATTTTATAAGTAGTCAATCGAATAAATGAAATGGAAATATCTGTTAACAGAAATATATTAAATAAAATAAAAAAATAAATTAGATTCATATAATTTAAAATATAAATAAAATATTCCTTCTTTTGTTGATTGTATTCTCACGTGTAATTTCTTCGTATAAGAAAAGTTGAATGGGTACTTTCTACGCCGTAAAAAGTAACGAATATTATTGCTCATTTTGTTCGGTAATATTGTTTATCACATGATTAACGAGAAAAACTGAGGAATTTCCGATTTCTTGTCTTCCAGCCATGTCTCTTCATGAAAACTCTGGACGAATGTTCACTCGAATGAAAAAAACTAAGGATGATTCCGAAATAAACGCTTCGAACAACGAAATTCGAATGAAGCAATGTAATACTGAAAAGCAATCTCTGCGCTTATATATGCTTTTCGAAAATTAACGAAAATCTGCGCATAAAGTTTATTTAAATTATTCCTTCTCTAGAAGAAACTAGAAATATTACGCCATTATAATGTAGTTATTTTTTAGGAAAGAATTCTCTCGAAGTTACAAAACGGAAATATTTCATGTTCGAACTCATAAAAATTGAATACATTGTCAATACTATTCGGATATAAAAAAGCAATAAATTTTTAAAAAATAAAGGAAAATATTCTGACAGTGGAATTATAAAAATTTTTATGGTTAATAAATTATAAAAATATTTCTCGCTGACACTAAGGATACGTATGAAAAAAATTAAAGTTTAACTAATTTATGATTTAAATAAATACGTTTTCTAAGAAAAAAGAAACATTTTCTCTGAAGAAAAATTATCCAGCTGTCATAAAACTTTTTTCAAAATAAATAAGAAATAAGATAATAAGAAATAATCATATATAGTTATATAACATCGAACAAGAGAAAAATTTTAATGGAGAAAGATATGTTTACTGGATGCACAATTTTTCTTTCTAACAATAAAAAAATATAAGAAAGGAAAATTAATAAAAATTCAAGCGATTTATGAATTTTCTTTATTGAATATTTTATTTTTTGCTTGTCATAAAATAATAATACGTGTGAATTCTTTCAATTGAAAAAGACAAAAAATGTAAAGGTTGAATTAGATATGCGATCTAGATAAGAATAGAGTGAAAAATTTTTCTAAGTTAATAACGCGAGTGAGAGCAAAGGGTTTTCTGAAAGTAAGTGATGCTTTCAAGTAGGTATACTAGGTGAGTTCTAACCCATGGAGCTAGAGGGGAGCGCGGAGCGCGGGGGGTACTCGTAGGCGCAGGAAGGCACCAGCGCTGTTATTGTTAATATAAACATAGGACCTCCGGTCGATAGATTACATAAACATGATGACATTTTGTTATGCGTTCCGTATTTTTTTCGTCACCCGCCGCCGCCGCCGCCACGGACCCTGCGTCCACTCCAAAATGTGCCGCGGTTAATTATAACGCAAAGATGTTTTGTCTAAACACATCATTGATGTGTTCTCACAGTTCTTTTTTTCAAGATCAGAAGTCGTTGATAACGATATTTTTTTTCTAAGAAGAGGTCGGTGATACGTCGTCACTACTGCGATCCCAATAAGAGATCGGTTACACGTCGTCACTACTGCGACCCAATAAGAGATCGATAACATGTCGTCATTACTGCGACCCAATAGGGATGATAGGTAATGAGACAAAGAAATCACATGGAATATATAATGGGTATAAGCGCGCGGCACCTCAGTTGGTGCCTTTAAAGATTACCGAATCGCAATAAGTATAATGTGAAAAGTAAGGTTAACCATCATACAGAAGTTGAGGGCATGGATGGTGTGAATGCAGACAAGTTATTTGAAGCAATGGAAATAAAATTTAGGGACATAATGACGATGTAGAAGTCGAGAAATATCAGAAACGTTGAGAACATAGCTAACGTAGCCGAGTATATTAGAAACGTGGATCCGGAACAGTTCGCGAATATCAGAGACGAAGTATTCGAAGTGCTTGAAATGGAAGTAGACTTTGAGAATATAATGGATCAAGAGTCATCTGACGAAGAAATGCTATCCGATGACAGTGGATGTGCTAGAGATATGAGCGAGTATGAAATTGAAAAGAAAAATTTGTGCAGCATTCAGAAATCCGTACGTTGAACGCTTGTACTAAGCACTGTATGATCTACAATTATTATACAACGGATGCTTTAACTGTATGCACAGTATGCATGATTCGTATAGGTGACATTAACGATGTAGGAATGTATCGTCAGGAAGCATGAGATTGGTTCGGTAGGCTAGACGGTCGTGCACGAATTGCAGAGAACCTTTATACAGTATATTCTCGTGCAACATGTGCCCACTCTGCACACATTGAAAAAGAAACTATTGTGAACAGTACTGGAAAATATGTGGGAAGACTATAATGTAGATGATGTATTGTATGTTCTCGATAATCCGGTAAAAAAGAGATACAGATGTGCGAATATCGTCGGTGCAATTCCTACGCGATCGAGAATTAAGTATACGTGATGAGAAACATGAAATAATTATTAAAGAGTCCGTTTCTGACTGGTCTTTACTCGCGCGACAGAAAGTGTACCCACGGTTACGAGATAAATGTTATGAGGAGTATGAAAAGAGACATTGGTGGAATAGAAATGTCAGTATAATAAAGGACGATTATTATTGAGCGAAAAAAATCGCAGATAAGAGTCAAAGTTGGTGCATGTGCATTAAGATTCCCGCGGGTAATGAAAAGTGTATCAAACTGTTGATTATTGACAATATATGGATGGAGTTTCGTGATCGCGATCTTGTACTAAAACTGTTTTTCAATAGATGCGGTGAACAATGCTTTGAGTGCGAACAGTGCATTTCGCAAACAAACATAATGAAAAAGTGTTAGAACGTTATGATATTCTAGATAGTCACGATGTTGCAACGTGTGCGAACGAGTCACATGCAAGTGCTCCATGGAAAAGTGCGACGTGATCTAAAAAACTGTGAAAAGACATGGAAAATCAGCGAGTGAAACGCAAACTGTTGGAGTAGTGCAGCCAGGTCGCTACTCTGGTGGAGTGTTTCGCGTGGCTGCAACGGTGCGACGAGTGCAGCTCGAAGAACTTTGTCGTGCCAAGCGTCCGCACCTCGCCGTTGGACACAGACAATCCGCGGTGGCGAGGATCGCGCGACTTGCGGGTGCAAAGTCGCAATTGGAGCGACGTTTCGTGCACATTGGTGGCGAGTACGCGAGTGGCGAGTACATGAGTAGCAACGAACAATCTCTTGTCTGGCGAGAAATCGACGCCGCGTTCGAGAATCGTATATTGACAGGTGTGATGATAAACTTTAATCACATCGAGCCGCAGCGGTTTTTAGAAGACGCTAACAGTGTAGTTCTAGAGTGAGTGCGAGACGCTGTAGAAAGACACGGTAGTGTAAAAGTAAACACCGCATTCAACGGTGAGTTCGCAACGAAGGATAAACGTGCTAATAAGAGCATAGTTACAAAGAACAGCGAGATATACTGATACACCAATTTGCGCGAGTGCACGTTATCGAGCCTATCTTAGCATCGCTCGAAGAGTTCCAGGAACGCGACAGCGGGTGGGCATTATATTGAATTATAATGAATTATAATGAATTATAATGAACGTATATTAAATTTGACTATCAATGTGAACAAACTAAATATCCTGCGCGTGGGATGTCACATCGAAGTGCCACGAGAAATGGCGACGAAGCGAGTAGTAATTCGTACGACGGTCAATGCATGTTTCGCATGATCGCCGCTCTGTACTCAGCTGAAAAGTATACGAAGCGGGAATCGTCCTATCCGCATTACATATACATGATAGTGTTGAATCTCATGGATATCGAATTTTCAATAACGTTCAAAGACATTTCTAAATTTGAACGGTTGAACATGGTGTCGATCAACGTGTACGGCATCGAGAATAAACAAGTCTTTCTTCTGTTCATCGATAACAAGTAGGAAAAGCACGTCAATCTCCTGTATCTACAAGATTCATACAACGACAACTTTGACCACTTTGCGTGTATCAAGAAGCGTCTCGTGAGTTCGCAAATTACTAGGAAAAAGAACAAGTTTTTCTGCGACCGGTACGTATAATAGAAGAAAGAAAAGCCAATAAAAAAAAAACAGTAAAAAAGAAATAGTGAAAAATGATTTCTCTATTATTTACAGGTGCCTCCATTACTTAGGTTCGTGCGAAAAATTGCAATTGCACGAAGTGGACTGTCAGAAGATCAACGACTGCGTCATCCGACTGCCAAGCGAGGACGACAAGTGGCTCGAATTTGGAAACCACTGCAAAAAGGAGTGCGTTCCATTCTTGTCTACGCCGATCTGGAGTGCGTCCTACGTAAGACAGAATCCGACAAGGAAGATGCGTTGTTGTACGCGTATCAGCGGCATGAAGCGCTTAGCATAGGTTACGTACGATGCGCGTACGACGACACATTATCGTATTACTTCCGTCGCGACGAAGGCTGTATAACGTGGTTCACGCAACAACTCAACGATTTGGCACATCGCGTGAAAAAAAATATCGTATCCGCCAACGTGTCCATGGAAACGTTGTCTAAACAGCAATGGGAGGCATACTATAGCGCGACGCGTTGTCACATCTGTGAGACCGTTCGCGCCGGACGATACGCGAGTCCGCGATCATTGTCATCTCACCAGTAGATACCGCGGTCCAGCGCATTCAAATTGTAACTTAAATTATAAAAATTCGTTCTATATTCCGATTTCTAGATTTCTAGATTCCGATCGTATTTCACTTTATCGGGCTATGATTAATATCGGGCCCATTTTATAATTAAGGAAATTGCGTACGATGGACATGTAGATGTACTACCAATAACGAAGGAAAAATATATTTCATTCACTAAACATGTCGATAGCACCAAAGATAAAAATGGAAAGAATTTTCAGAAAAAAATGGTGTAAAATTAAGATTCATTGATTCTTTCAAATTTCTAAATGCAAGAAGGATATTAAAAAGGCGAAAGGTGTAAAGAATAACATAGCGCAAACGATAACGTTCGATGATTACACGCAGTGTATGAACGAAGAGATCGAAATGATTCAATCGTGTATATGATCTAAATTACACGATATTCGAGTCGAAAATCGCTCTAAGTCCATATAACAACAAACGATACGTCGTACCGAACTTGACGGAGACATTACCATAGGGGCATACCTTTGTAATATTAGCGGATACCTTTGTAATATTAGGTGTACAACTATGCTTCCGCCGTTTTCCTATAAATGGCTTTAGTGGTAAATGGTGGTTGAAATAAATAGATCATAGACGTCATATAATAAACTTGGGCATCTGTCAACATAACCCCATAGAAACATTAGTCGATTTGTGTCTGCATCATAAAGTTATTCTTGATTGAAAATGTCAGTTTACGAGTCAAATTCTCGTCATTTGTGGGAGGTTTTAATTTTTTGCTTCAATATGAAGAAATCTGCGGCTGAGGCTCATCAAATGCTTTCAAAAATTTATGATGAGGCCGCTATTAGTGAAAGAACGTGTCGTGAGTGGTTTCAACGCTTTAAGAACGATGATTTTGACGTTCAAGGTCATGCTCTGTATTTGGTGGGACCAGCTCGGCGTAGTGTATTATGAACTGTTAAAATCGACTGAAACAATCACAGGCGATCGGTATCAAACACAATTGATGCGTTTGAGCCGAGCATTGAAAGACAAACGGTCGCAATACAACGAGAGACACGATAAAGTGATTTTGCAGCATGACAATGCTCGACCCCATGTTGCGAAAGTGGTCAAGACATACTTGGAAACGTTGAAATGGGAAGTCCTACCCCATAGTCCTACCCGCCATATTCTCCAGACGTTGCTCCCTCTGACCATCACTTGTTTCAATCAATGGCACACGGCCTAGCTGACCAGCACTTCCGGTCTTATGAAGAAGTAAAAAATTGGATCATGGATAGCCTCAAAAGATGATCAGTTTTTTCGACGCCGGATTCGTACACTACCCGAAAGATGGGAGAAAGTAGTGGCCAGCGATGGACAATACTTTGAATCATAAATGTATAACCAGTTTTTTACAATAAAGCCTCGAATTTCGGAAAAAAAACGGCGGAAGCAAAGTTGTACACCTAATATATGTTACTATTATGTATTATTTATTATAATTTTAATACACTTTTTTTTTCACAAATATTATTTTTATACAAATATTATTAACATGTTTTTATGTAATAGCATTTATTATTAGTATTACGATTGTTATACTTTTATACGATATCTTACATATGATATAATACATATCGTATGTTTTTAACATTTATATACTACTAGTATTTCAATTTTACATTCTATGTATCCCATATTTTTTTTTTATCATTTATGCATATTACTATTATGTACTATTATTATTTTAATTTACACGTAATGTATATTTTTTTATATTTATATAAGTATTATTATTATGTTTTATGTAGTATCATTTATTATATATTACTATTATTTTTCATTTCATGTATCGTACATTTATATCTGTTTACTCCAAAACGAAGATGGAAAGGATAATAAAAAAAATACGTTTATATATTTATATTGATATATTTTTTATATGTAGAAATAGAATATATGAATCAAAATTTTATCGAATAACATTGTTTCTGTGTATCCATGAATTGTGCGATCTATCGAATCCCAGCCACTTGATATACACTTTATCTCCCTTCCTATAGTACTTACATAGTACTTTCTTTACGAGATACACATTCGGATGAATAGCGCGATGCAATTCGTGCTCGTAAAATGCTCCAGCGACGGATTTTTCGCGATAATCCTCGAGTGAATAAGTTACGGGATTGATACGCTGTACCTTAATGATTGTAAACAGTGGTCCAATTTGGCGTGTAACCCTTCTCAAAAATTGTCTTGTACTTGCTCACGCGTAACAAATCTACTTTGAATTTTGCAGGACTCGCGATTTTTATCGCGCTGTACACTGTGTCCAAGAGTCTTTCGGCAATCGCGGGAGTTACGTCGGCAGGTTGCATGCCGATGCTTGCGCGCATTATAATCTGACACGAGATGCGGCAGCTCGTAATTGCCATTGAGTAACATCTTCCATATGTCATTTTTGAGCGTACGATTGAATCGATCACTGACGCTTTCAACGTCAAATATGTCAAAGGAATAGTGATTAACATCGTGTTTTTTCAAGATTTTCTGCACATCGACGTTGTAAAACTCTTTCCTCGTTTGTAAATTTTTCGGACATCTTCCACTCTCTCGAACGATCTTAGCGATTACGTGAGCCGTCTCGTTTCCACCATTGTTCTTGAGTGGTACGGCTCACGCATACTTGCTCAACACATCGCTGATGGTGAGTATGTAGTGGTGACCTCTGTTGAAGCCTGAGCACGGACGCATTTCAATCAGCCTGTCAGATCGTCGTATCCGTAATTCGCGTGTAAACTATGACGCGCCTTCGCGGAAAATTTCTTCTCGCCGGAGCATACAATTCCCCGACGAGTTGACATCTCTCGGAGCTACTTTTTTCTCTCTTTTTCTTAGATCTCTTTTTCATGATTCAACGCGTAATACGCAGGGTATAAGAAAATAATATATTTTTTCTCGATGTCACTCGATTGATTCATTTCATGGATACGTGATTTAATTTATAATAAGATCGGCTTCGCGAAATTCCTCGATGATCGACAGCATTTCGTTGTCGTGAGCGTTATTGTCGGCTCGGTGCGAAGCGTCGAGCAATCGTAGACGATCTACCAGCTCGTTGGGATCATCCCAGTGCACGTAATCAATCGCGTTGTCATATCATTGCGTGAGATAATCCCTTTCCAGATTTCTTCTTCTGTTTCTTAGTGATCGACATCAATGGCGCGATTATTCGTATCCTCTGTTGCTCAATAATCGGCCGTGCGATTGATGCTTGTGTTTGCACGTTCGCCAGTAGCATGCTCTTATACTTCATATCGTCTTCCATGTAGAAGAGATCGTCGGGAATTCTCTTGAAAATCAACTCGTAAAAACTAGGTGTACTGGCATATCGTACACCGTCGATAATTATGTTGTCCGCGTCATCCACATCGAAACGTTTATTGCCAAACATGAGCCCATCCTTGTAGGTAAACGCCGTACACGTGATCTATACCGCTCTCTTTATTTTGTGCCCCTCTCAGGACAGCCTCGACGTACTTTTGACCCAGCGGATCCAAGCCGGCTCGTAATGTCTCTCGATCTTCCGACGTTTGCAACTGACTTTGAATTTTCTAGCAAGTCTTCCATCGTTTCGAAAACATTCTCCAACGACTCTATCGTCGATACGATTTTGATACGCGATGTGAAGGTTATCGGCTGTACACGATTGTGCAATCGATCATCAGATTTATGCGGAGTTGCGGAACGCTCGAATATCTCGCTCACTTTTTTTCCCTCCTCTTGATCTTTTTCCTCCTTCTTCTCATGTTTATAGACAAATGCTGCATCTTCATCGCGTGACTCTCTCTTTGTCGCGCATACATCGGGGCTGTCGATGAAAAGTCTCAGCGGCTCGAAGAGGTTTAAAATCTATTCAACGCGATGCCCTCCTCGATTCTATCGGTCTTCAGAGCGCGATGTTTCTTGCGGATCGATTCGCTCGTCTTCTCGATCTCGCGATTTTTTTCATGCTCACGCACATCTGCCATGTTCGTGCTAAATATGTTCGGCAACTGGTCATGTTATGGTATCGCAAACTCATTAAATCCTCTGTATCGTCCATTTGTGAGCGCACTGTCTTTGTCTATCACCAGAAATTCATATTTTTGCTGCCAACAGTCGCGGCACAACGCGCAAAATTCGTCGTACGACATGTCGGTATTCATATGATCATTGTAAACGTCTTTCAAGTTGATACTATCCTGTTTGAACAGAAGGTTCGCGTATCAGATGTTTAGGTATCCTCGCATACGTCTAACAGAGATAGAAGCAGTTGACGTTCGCGTGGCGACCCATCGAAAAGTATTCTCTTACCGTATCGTGCTTGTCGCATGCCACGTCATCAAAGATAAAAATAGAATTTGGACGCACCTTGCTCGGTGGAATGACGTCGCAGTTGTTGAAGAACGTAAAGTAGCCGATTTTATCAATAGATGTAAATAAATTTTCGAGATATCGATATTTTGGCTGTTGCAGCAAGAGTAGACGTACACGTTTTCAAAACCGTTCGGGCTCTCGAGTAAGCTTATGAGAACGTTGGTTTTACCGCAATTCGACGGGCCGCAAATGATCGCGCGTATAGTACTCATTTCACTATGCTTGCGCTGCCTCCCATCATTCATGATTTCGCATCGCAGTTTGTAACGCATATCATCAGCGGTTGCAGCATGAATTTCATACCCACATTAAAGGTTACGCACTTTCGAACGATTATTTAAAGGCGCGTGAATCTACGAATCGCGCAGTAACAAAATGTATCTCACGTTGTGTCATCCTTTCGATATTCGAAACTTGAGCGTCGAGCAGTTGTAATATATACCGAAGATCGTACTCTTACGCGTGTACGGCGATTACATCGTCTGGGACAAGCTTCCAGAACACGTGAAGGCAGATTCGGAGATTCGAACCTATCGTCGCTGTGATGACTACAAGCCATCAGCCGTGGCAGCGGACGCATATCGACACGTCGAAGATAAAGGAAGCGAATGTCGGTGTCGGATGGTGGTCTGCTGAATCGAACGATAAACGCGCTTCCTTTCGAGTTACATATTCCGGGCTATATTTTGCGGTCCGGACACTCGGCTTACGAAGCGATTAGCCAGAGGTGACGCGGGCATAAATCCGCTGAACGCGACGTGCTGAGAACACGACATTGCGTACGCACAGTAATAATCTCATCGATAGACACGCGGTGGACAAGGTCGAAAAGCTAGGACATTACCGAGAGATTCGGCTCTGAGCGAGAGAGCCGCCGCTGCTGCTGTTCGGACAGCGATGAAAGTCAAGATCGGCATGGGCAAAGTGAAGAAGATAACAACGAGGAAAAAGACAACGAAAAAATGAATACTACCGACGACGAAACGAGGAGGCGTGTTACCTTTTCTGTCAATGTTGGGCGCGGATCTTTGATTGGTGGCGCAATCAGCGTGGCGAAAGCGGTAAACGATAGCAAAGCCGCACGACATCAGTTCGAAGAGCAACGTCACGATCGCGCGATGGAAGATCACGGACTGTATCTCGCTCCGCATAAATACGGACTTGGATTGTCCCTCAGCCCCTACAAACGCAGACAGGGGCAGCAAAGAAAAAAAAAAATGCCAAAGAAACGATAAAAATGCCTTCGGGCGCAACTACCAATGTGTAATTGAATGAACTCGCGAGACGTATGCGCATACCATACTTTAGAGGCGTTTTCATGCGTAATACGTTACCGACGAGCGGCGCGCGCCGAAACGAAAGCGGTATCGTGAATTTGGACGATGCGACGAGGCCTGGTACTCACTAGGTACGCGAAGAGGAACAATCGCGTCGTATACTTTGACAGTTTCGGTAATCTTCGGCCGTCCAAGGAACTGGTGCGATATTTCGGGAATGGTGTTATGACGATAGAGTACAATCGCATGTCCTATCAAACGATCAGAGCTTCTGCGGACAGATGTGTCTGCGGTTTCTACAAAACGGTAGACGTGCGTGAATTTAAAAAACTTGACGAGGTACTGTGAAATCTTAGTATTAGTCGAACGCTTTTTTCGTCATGTCATTGACGCTTATACTGAGCGGGAACAGCACCGTCCTCGCGGCGAACTACTTTCCCGCCATAGATTTGAGTGACGGAGATTACGAGTTCGGTCTGGCGACACTTATCACACGATACCGAATGTGAATGAATCGAACAACAAATTTTATTTTGCCAAAGACGACGCGGAAATTATAATTCCCGAAGGTTCGTACGAAGTGCGAGACATAAATGAATTTTTGAAACGCGCGATTTTATGGAAATGTCTACACCGCGACGCACCGTTGACGTAATGCTTGGTGACAATAACAACAACAACAACAACAACAACAACAATAATGACACTGATACACTGATGATGACAGTAATAGTGGACAGTAATAGAGGGTGGAGAATACCCGATTACGCTCCGCGCAAACTACAACACGATGAGATGCGAGATTAGATATGCATACAGAATAAACTTTGGCAAGTCCAACAGCATTGGATCGCTGTTGGGATTCTCGTCGAAGCGTATACTGCGACCGCGAAGATGGCACGAATCGGACATGTCGATCAACATAATGAATGTAAACGTTATCTGCGTAGAGTGTAACGTGACCGCGGGCACACACACGATACACGAATTTTCATCGAGCGTGTCGCTTGGATATAAGATATCGGAGAGGCCGATGCAGATCATTTATCTGCTGATCACCGCACAGAGCATTATGGATCTGCATCGTCGACCAGAACGGATGATTGCTCGATTTTCATGAGGAGATCACCGTCAGATTGCACGTGCGATAGCGACAGCGATAATGCGACCGTGAGATGCTCGTGCTAAATGGAACGGAACATAAGCAGAGAGATAACACATTCTTTACAAGGTCAGTGACGTCGTTCGATAATACTCGCTCATCCAGCTGTATCAAACAGAAGAAGAAGTTCAGCGCGTCAAACGTTAAATTTTTATAATTTTTGAGATTCGTGGTGCGCAACTTTTGAGATAATTGATATCTTGAATATTACCAGTGAGCCGATCTTTGACGATCGCATCGTTAAGATTGAGACTCACACATACAACCCGTTCGCCAACACAATGTTCGGATAAAGTGATGAGATAAGAATATCCATACAGCAACAGGATTGTACATGTTACCGTGCGAAAGTTTTTCTCTAGGTCGAAGGAAGGTTGACAGTGAAAAAGAAAAATGAGGTGCCAATGACGCTTGTAAATAATTGTGTGGCGTTCATGTTTGAAATTCGATATGAATCTCAACGGTGGAGATTGACCACAATTGAAACGTGGGCATAACTAACACGCTCAAGAATTACGTGTCAATGACGTACGATAAAGCTTTGATTGCGCTGAACGCTGGATAGAACTCTAGATCTGACACGAGGAAGGACACTTTAATTTTTGCATGCTCCTCAGCATGCTGTTGAACTTTTGCGAAGATTACAAACGTCTGATCATCAACTCGTTCACGACTTGATTTTAATGTGAGCGCGCAACGATTACAATTGCTTGGTGGGAAATCCTGTGACGGAGTCTGAGGTTGAATTATTTAAAATACAGTGGCGGATGCCTCACGTTGCGTTAAACGAAGTTAATAAATTATTAATTCTGCAAGCATTGGAAAACGGTCGTTATCTGAGCATGAGTTTTCGCTCGTGGGATCTGTACGAGTATCCCCTGTTACTGAATACGACTAAGCATTCATGGGCTGTCAAAAAGGCGACTCAGCTTGAGAAGCCTCGATACATCTTGGCTCTGCAAACCGGTCGAAAAAATGTCATGTCGCGAGATATAAGCGTGTTCGACGATTGTAATTTGAGTAACGTAAAATTTTATCTAAATTCAGCGTTTTATCCATACGACGATTTAAATCTGGATTTTGGCAAAAAGAGATACGCTGTTCTATTTGATATGTACGTTTTCGTAAAGTATATTATGGAATCGATTGCTTTGAAACGCTACTCAATGTGCTCTCCTTTATCGAGAAAGGGTCTTTTGTAGTCATTGATTGCTCAAACGAATTCGTTAAAAGTGCCACTGTGGATGTACGCATAGAATTTAATTGCAAGGAGAATGTGCCCGCAAATACAACAGCTTATTGTCTCATATACGATCGCGTAGGTCAATATAATCCATCGACCAACATTGTACGCAAAATCATCTAAATGCACCTTCAACATGATATAAAAATCTATGATACATGAGGATAATCGCAATCAATCTCAGTCTTCTCAACAACATGTCCGTGCCAACGTTCGTGGATTTGCAAAGATTCATCGTTAACAAGAAATTTATCATGAAGGATGCTGAAACAGGAGATCGTTCTCTGCATTACATTTTTACGAGTCCCATGCCATGGAAATTTTTGACAAGATTCGACAGGTCTTACGCTTCCTAGTTGATTGCTTATCACTATGGATTGCAAATGGGAGGATGGGATGATCCCATACAACGAGGTGAAATGTTTGATTACGACGGCTGTATTTGAAGATGATGCTGTCATCAAGGGACGCGAGAAATGAACGTAGCTGTGGAACTTGCTTCTGGACGATGAGAGAACGCATGTACATCGAAACCTTGGATGCAGTTTACGAAGACATGGAATCTTTATCTAATGTAGATGTTACTAATACTATACAATTAAAACTTCCCGCAAATGACGAGAATTTGGCTCGTAAACTGACATTTTCAATCGAGAATAATTTTATGATGCAGACACAAATCGACTAATGTTTCTGTGGGATTATGTTGACAGATGCTCAAGTTTATTGTATGACGTCTATGATCTATTTATTTCGATCACCACTTATCGCTAAAGTCATCTATAGGAAAACGGCGGAAGCAAAGTTGTACACCTAATATGTTGCATTTGACGGTTGTATCGATGTAACGTTCGAGCAATTAGCCCGGCTCGTTGATACAGTTGATGTCAAGTATATGCGATTCTCATCGCGTCTGAGAACGCTATACGTGATAGTGACATTTTCAATGGACATCAGCTTGTCAATTGCGAACTATTGGCTTTAGTTTTTAACGTATGAAAAAAATAAGATGTATAATAAGATGTCAATAAAAAAAAAATTTCGTTCACATTATTATATATGTATTTTCTTTTACTCTCCATTTTTTGTCTCGACGCGCTAGTAAAAATCGTATTGAAAAAAACTGCCTCATAAAAATAAGAGACTTGTAGTCTATTGATTCATTTCTTTTGTCCCAGTATCATGTTACGCGCTCTAATATCGTCGCGCGCACTCTATCTTTCTCTAACATGCGAACCCTTGTTACCTACACATTTTTTGTGACATCTAGAGTTCTATAGTTCTATAGTCTGTAGATATTTTTATGAGTTTCATATGCAGCGCAAATGTATTCTAGATAGCCTTGCTGTGGCAAAGGATGTTTTTCAATGTTAGTTTTTGTCAGATTTCGTCTGCGCGAGGTTCGTTTTTTCTTCTTACTGATTTTTTTTTCTCAACGTGCAAAAGTATTGTACCATTTAGCGTTAATGGTACAATATTTTTGCACGCATGTTTATTAAGTGATTGGGTGACAGTGAAAATGATAATATAGTGATTTTTTTTTTTAGAAAAGTTTCATCGAATAGTTTCCACTCTCACACAATAATGAGCAACCTCAGGGAGCTTTTGGAAATAACTTATAAATATCCCGTTGAGGGGTAAGTCATTTTTTCTTTCAATTTCTCTCTTTTTATAAAGTTTCTTTTTTTTTCTTTAGTTAATTTATGCTTCTAACGTTTCTTTTATTTTTCTTTTTCCAGAACATTATGGTCGACAACCAAAGGGTTGTGCGGCTACAATTATTAAATGAAGTGGGAATTCTGGTAAGTTCCATCCTAATTCCTCTGGTAAGTTCAGTTTAAATTTTAAATTATAAATTATAGGATATTTTCTAATTATCATTTTTTTCTAATTTACTTTGTTATTTTTCCAGGAGACACATCGTAGTAACATCAGAATTGGAGGATTTATCAATATCTTTAACAGAGAAATGAAATATGCGAAGAAGCGATGGGATCCGGCTCCAGATCGGGAGGAACGAGAAATACTCGATATCTGGGAGAAATCGATATCGAGACTTCTTCCTGGCTGAACTTTTCGGCTTCCGATTGTACGAACCCGATCTGGAGCCGGAAGATTGGAATTGTAAGTTTGATAAAATTTTATGAATAAAATTTTAAAAAATGGAATACTTATATATTTATATTTATATATTAGGTGTGGGAAAAAGTTCGTAGCGTTTTTCCCGTTACATTTAACGGAAAAAAACGCCATGAACTTTTTCCCACACCTAATATTTATATATTTTACATTACACATTAT
>NW_017259583.1:1054224-1061538 GCF_001594045.1 Atta colombica | reverse complement strand
GGCGGCGACGACAACGGCAGCGGCGGTGGCGGCGGCGGCGATGACAACGCCTTCTCACGCCTTCCCCTTTCTCGCGCCTAAGAGTACCCCTTGCGCCTTCCCCCCGAACCTACGAGTGTCCCCGCGCTCCCTTCTAGCCCCATGGGTTATATTATAACCCCGCCTATTATCCCTACTGATTTCTTCTCTGTTTTCAAATCCATACCGATTTTTTGGCTTTCATAGCTGCCCAAACAGCAGCTCCTTCTCCGAGAATCGAATCTGTCGCAGTAATACGTTTCCGTGCCTTCTTGGCGAGTGTTTTATCAGCGTGTTTCGCGAAATCTTTGTTCCGTGAATGAAGTTCGTCGTGTTCGCGATACGCCGAGTCCAATAAATTAATGCCTTGATCGCCTCTAATCAGTCGCTTTTCAAATGCGTTCCTGGACAAAATTGATATCCGGAGATATGTAATTCGAATGGAAGTGTGTTTATTGCGTGATTTAAAAAGCCGCAGTCTTTTGTTGTAGTTGACATTCGCAGCAATTTTTTATAAATGGTGCCGGATCATCGATATGCGATCGATGATAAGCAAATTACAATGTTTCAAGCACCGACGATGTTGCTGAACTTTTGATTCAGCTTTTATATGCTCAAATAATTTGTCCCACAGTTGATCTATGTAATTTTTAAACTTTTGTAACAAAATAATTTTCGGTATATATTCCAATTCTTTGGCGGTTAAACTATATACATCACCTTTGTCTGACACAATAAGAAACATTTTCAATATTGAACAGTTTCGCTCTACGCGCTTCTATAAATAGGTTCTCGATGCAATTTTTTTAGTTTAGTTTTTTAGTTTATATCATTATCGTGGAGGGTGAAGATATGAGGTTCGTGCTACAATCGCAAACAATCGAAGTAATTAATGTTAACAACAAAAAACAAAGTAAAGACTGAAAAAGAAATGCGCAAGCATGGAAACATGTTGCCGATTTCTATACGTGATATTATCTGCAGTCCAACTGCGACAAAGTGCTGGTAAGTTTACTGGAAAGTCCACATGGTCCATACGCTTCGAGAACGTGTACTCGAAATCGTTGCAACAGCTAAAATATCGATACTTGGAAAGTTTATTAGCTTCGATTGAAAAAATTGCTTATTTTATATTCTTCAATAATAGCGAGGTCGTTTCATCGAACGAGACGCTTCCAAATTTCATTTTTATCTTTGACGACATAGCATGCGATAAGCAAGACACGATCAGAGAATACTTTGCGATGGGTTGACACGCGGACGTCGACTGTTTCTATCTCTGTCAGATGTATGCAAAGATACCGAAGCATCTTATAATGATAATGCAAATCTCTTGCATTATCTTGTTCAAACAGGATGGTACTAATCTGAAACATGATATACATATATAATGATCATGTAAATATCGATATGTCTTACGAGGATTTCTGCGAACTATGTCGCTGCTGTTGGCAGCAAAAGTATGGATTTGTAGTGATAGACAAAGACAGTGCGCTCACAAATGGATACAAAAAAGGATTTAATCAATATGCGATACTATAACGTGATTAATCATGTCGATACGTCAGTAGTATGAGAAGGTTATAACTGATGGGGCTAGAAGGGAGCGCGGGAAGAATTCATAGGCGCGGGGAGGGGAAAGGTGCGGGAAGGCCCCGGCGCTGTCGTTGTTTATGTAAACATAGGACCTCCGGAGTGTTTTACATAAACATGACATTCCGCTATTTTTTTCGACCGCCGCCGCCGCTGCCATCCGTTTGTCATCCCATCCTTTCAAAAATGCGTAGATAACAAGAGTTCACGTTTTTTATTAGCACATCGAGACAAAGGATGAGAGTAAAAGGAAATACATATATGTAGTAAATGCAAACAAAAATTTTTTATTCACATTACACTTATTACACAGTTTTTTCTCATTTTTTATTATATTTATTTTCGCGATCGATAGCGTTCGAATGCAATCGATAGCTTGAACATCGCTAGCAGCGCTTTCTGGAAAAAGAGAACGAAAAATTTCTTTGATCACTATTCGTTTTTTCAGCCGAGAATAAAATGCATTAACACTAGTCTAAATGTGATACCTTATATTTTGATGGCATTGATGATATTGATGATGAAGAACACGTTAGCGATTTTGATGCTTTTGCATTAGGATATTCCCAATATCTCGCTTTCTCTCTCGATGGTGGATTTAATGGATCTGGTGACAAGGGACAGTACCCCTTCGACCGATTTCGATGTATATATTCTTTTACTCGATCCATGTCTTATCACTCGTAATCGAAATTTACGATTGAATGAAAAAAAGCTATATATACTGTTTATATACACTGTCAGATCGGTGACATGTCGCCATTAAGAGAAGTGTTAGTGTTGTTTATATAAACATACTAATGAGGTGTGAAAAATATAAACCAGAATCGCTCGCGATGCCTTATCTTTTAAAGAAAGTGTGGCAAGGCAAAGGGACAAAGAAGTCACAAATGAAATATATAATGAAATATATAATGTGTTATAAGCGCTCAGTTCCACAGTTGGTATCCTGGAAGATGAATCGGTCGCTCCGATTATTGACAATAAGAATAATGGAAAAAGTATGGCTAATTATCGTGCGAACGTTGAGAACATAACCAATGTAATCGAGTATATTAGAAACAGGGATCCGAAACAATTCGCGAATATCAGAGACAAAGTGTTCAAAGTATTTAAAGAAAGGAGATTTTGAAGAGATAATGGATCAAGATTCCGACGAAGAAGTGCTATCCGACTGATACTGATACTGATTATGCTAATGATATGAGCGAGTATGAAATCGATCGTGTAGAAAAATTCATATTGGCTCCAGAAATCCGTATATTGAATGCTTGTATTAAACACTGTATGATCCACAATTATTATACAACGTAGTGCTTTAATTGTGTGCACAGCATACATGATTCGTATAGCTGACATTAACGATATAGGAATGTATCACATCAGGGAGACCGATTCTTTCGGTAGGCTTGGCGGCAGGTTGTGCACGAATTGCAGAGAATCTTTGTACAGTATATTCTTGTGCAGCATGTGCCCACTTTGTACACATTAAAAATTGTAAAAAAAAAACTATTGTGTATACAGTACTGGAAAATATATGGGGAGACTGTAATGTAGATGATGTGATCCATAAAAAGAGACAGGTGCGAATATCGCCGGTGTAATTCCTACGCGATCGAGAATTAGATATACGTAATGAGAAACATGGAATAGTTATTAAAGAGCCCGACTGACTGATCTTTATTCGCGCGACAGAAAGTACCCATGGTTACGAGACAAATGTTACGTGGGCGTGAGTATGAAAAGAGAGAGAATTGGTGAAATAGAAATATTAATGTAATAAAGGACGATTATTATTAGACGAAAATTAGAAGAAAATTGCAGATAAGAGCCAAGATTGATACATGTGCATTAAGATTCTCGCGAGTAATAAAAAGTGTGTCGAACTGCTGATTATTGACAATATATGAATGGAGTTTCGTGATTGCGATCTTGCATTAAAACTGTTTTTCAATAGACGAACAATGCTTTGAGTGTGAACAGTGCACTTTTGCAAACAAATATAATGAAAAGATATTAGAACGTTATGACATTCTAGATATGTCACAGTGTTGCAACGTGTGAATGAGTGGAGTGCAAGTATTCCATGGAAGAGTGCGACGTGATTTAAAGACTGTGAAAAGATATGGAAAATCATAAGCGAATGGAATTGATGCGAATTGCTGGAGCAGTGCGGCCAGGTCGCTACTCTGGTGGAATGTTTCGCGTGGTTGCAATGATGCGATGAGTGCATTGAGCGGCTCAAAGAACTTTGTCGTGTCAAGCGTTCGCCGTTGGACACAGACAATCCGCGGTGGCGAAAATCGCGTAATTCGCAGGTGCAAAGTAGCAATTGAAGCGATATTTCTTGTATATTGGTGGCGAGTACGCGAATGGCAATGAATAATCTTTTGTCTGGCGAGAGATCGACGTTTGAAAGCTATATATTGACAGGTGATAAACTCTAATCACATTGAGCCACGGCGGTTTTTAGAAGACGCTGGCAATGTAGTTCTAGAGCGAATGCGACGCTGTAGGAAAACACGATAGTGTAAAAATAAACACCGCGTTCAACGGTGAATTCGCGAAGGATAAATGTGCTAATAAGAGCATAATTACAAAGAACAGTGATATATCGGTACACCGATTTGCACGAACAGCACGTCATCGAGCCTATCCTAGCATCGCTCGAAGGGTTCCAGGAACAGCGGGTGAGTATTAGTAGATATATTAGGTTCTGGATCAATTTGTGTTAGTGTGTGCGTGTGCGTGTGTGTGTGTGTGTGTGTGTGTGTGAGGGTCCGAGGGTGGGGAAAGTACGTTGCTAGACATAGCATTCGAGGAAGGGAGTCGACATCACTGGGCGAGGGAATCGTGGGAGGGAGACAGGGCCTACCATGTTATTCTCTCTCTTTCATCCATTATAAGATGCAATTCTCCTCTCTTTTTAACTCGTTGCGGCCTTATACTTATACTCATGCTCTCTCTCTTTCTTCCATTGCACATTCCACATTCAGACCTTGAATGGTTAGGGATGATGGCGTAATTAAGATCAGACCGCAGAAGCTGTTCAATCCTCGTCTGTTGATGAATGCCTTCCATGTTACGTGAGACAAGATTATCCGGTTATCTCGACTATCACCATTTGCAATTTCCACATTGGATACAAGTCCTACGCTGATTCCTATGTCTAAATATTTATAAGCCGCAGGCATTAATGAGTATCTTCTTCCCAAGATGTGAAGGTATAACGAGGTTTCGAATGAGAAGATACACTGTAAAAGAAATAGAAAATAAACAATACATAGAAAAATATATAATATATAAAATGTGTGCACAAAATTTTTTATGTAATTGAACAAACTTACTGTTCCCCGCGTGCTTTATCCTGTTGAATCGGAACGTAGTAGCTTGAGATTTTTTTCTCGGAGAACTTAGCGATAGCTGTCCGTCAAATCTGTCTGATGCGATAATGTTGTCCGGATTCTTCTTTTAAATAGTGCTTCCTTCCACATTTTTTTACATATCCCAAAGTGGGGATTTTTTTCTTTTTAGATACTTTATAGTTCGAAGAACAGTTGCGATATGACTGAAGGATACTGGATATGAGGTTCTCGCGTAATAAGTGCGCGTAATAAATGTATTAAATTAAATTGATTCGATCATCTAAGTTCACAGCACCATATATTAGTATTGCGAGTAAGCGCGTTTAATCCAAGTTCTCTACCGTGAATCAACGAACAATATTACTTAATCCATTTTTACATAGAGTAAAACGGAAACTCACAATTCTCAATTATAAACTTTTTATAGTATATATATATATATGGAAACTAAGTGATTGATCCATTGGAGTGGCACGTATCATAAGAATGTACTCTGACCATATCGAACTTTGTTTGTCTAAGGTGATCATATCAAATCTTTTTAATCGAACCTTTTTTTTATTACACCAACAATAATGTATGTACATCTGTTCTCACACTCTTTTCAAATAAGAATTTTTTAGCGTATCGCTGCGATTGCAATAAAATCACCCTTCGAAAACATTCAAATACGTTAAAAACACGTTAAGACACGCAGCGTATTAAAGAAATGACGCGACAAACCTAGTATATAAAAACGAAAAGATACACTCATGCAGCCAGCAGTCGAGTTTGAAGTTTCTTCAATGTTATATCGGTGTTATATGTTTATGTTATATGTTTAATGAAAAAATGAATTTTGCACCTTATGAGAATGAAGATGGAAGAAGAAATAAATGATCAACATGAAGAAATATCTCATTAGGAAATGTCCGATGAAGATTATGCTCTAGCAGATGATTCATGTTTCGATAGTGACATAGAGAACGATGATAATACAATTGAAATAATATATCGAGATTTAAATCAAGCTCAAGTAAACCTTACATCCTATGAAAAAGATGTGCTGCACTGAGTTTTACTATACTGATGGTAAATATTGCTCATCATGCATCGTAAGAATATACGATCAATTTTCACATCTTCGTGCCGTTTGAAAACATGATACAGACATATGTGTGATCCTCGAAGGTTATTCCTGTTCGGAATGCAAAGGTTTCTTTATCAAATAATGCCATGTAACATGTCCTATTTGCACACAGTGATACAAAATGTTGTGAAAGTTTTTTTGTTAAAGATATAAAAAACAGACTAAAAAATATGCATTTTTTCAAAAACTTTTTTAATGAAAAGACTGTGAAAAAAAGGATATTTTAATATGAAGCGAATGGAGCATAATCTGGTGGAATAAGCCACTCAATTGAATACGCGAGAAGAATTTCTTGCGTGAGAGCAACGATTTCATCGAATCACTGGAGCATTAACAAAGTAGCATTAAACGTCCGCGATTACCGATCGGTGTTAGACAATCGTTGATCGCTCATATCGCGCGACTCGAAAATTTAAAAGATTTAGTGCGTGGACGTCATGCAAGTGCCGAATACAGCGCAGGACTCAGATGACGCGAAATAGATACCGCGTTCGAAAGCCGTATATTGATCGACGCGATAATAAACTCTGACACATCGAACCTCATCAATTTCTTGAAGACGCGAGAGAAATTGAGCGTGTGCAAATTGTTATGCAGAGATATAAAAATATCGAATTAAACATCATGTTTAATGGTAAATTTATATCAGGTGATAAAAGTATCAGTACGAAACTATGAACTCTTTCATCTGATTTACAAGAATGGTACGCGTCACGCATTATCGAGCCCAGCATCTTAGCATCACTCGAGGAATTTCAGGAACGAGTGGACGCTGTCGCGTATCCTAAATTTGACTGTTAATATAAAACAAGTTAATATAAAACATACAATTCATTGCATGCGGGATGTCACATTGAGTTATCGAGAAATTAAAATGAAGAAAGCGGTAATCAACGTACAATCTTTAGACAATGCGTGTTTTGCCTGGTGGTAGCTGCTCTACATCCAGCTCAAAGTAATACAAATCGAGAGTTATCATATCCACATTATACGACGGTATTAAATCTTAAAAATTCAATTTCCAATGATGTTGAGTCAAATTAAAAAATTTGAAAATCTCAACAATATCTCCATCAACGTATACAGCTTCGAGCAAAAAAGAAATGATTCTTCTGGCTCACCGATATGAAGAGAGACAGGCATGTCAATTTGCTTTACGTGTATTTTGGAGCATTTTGTGTGGATCAAGAATCTGTCCCGCCTTGTGAG
>NW_017259583.1:1025090-1054124 GCF_001594045.1 Atta colombica | reverse complement strand
ATATATATATAATTAAAAATTACGTAAAAAAAATTTTTTTATAATAAAAAAAGTTCTTTGACAAAATAATAAATTATATGTTCTTTTTTCAGATGTTTACACTATTTTAGCTCGAATGTAAACTGAGATCCACGCAATAGACTGCGAAAAACTGAAACTATGCCATCAGATTACCAAACGAAGACAACAAGTGGTTGAGTTTCGACAACTACATCAGGAAGAAATGTATCCCGTTCATCCCGTCTACGCCGACTTGGAATGCATCCTGGAGAAGACGGAGAGGGATATCGAAATGTCCAGCTATATGTACCAGCATCATTGAGTATTTAGTTTAGCATATTATGTCCGCTATTCGTACAACGATTCGTTGTGTATATATAAGTTTCGTCGCAGTAACGATTGCGTCGCATGGTTCGCCGAGAAACTTAAAAACTTAGCATATAAGATAAAAACTATCTTGTCCATTAATGTTCCCATGGCAGATTTTACGCGAGATGATATGATAAATTTTAACAACGCTACGCACTGCCACGTATGTGAAAAACCGTATTGAATGATACGCGATCATTGCCACTTGACCAGGCGATACAGAGGTCCCGCACAAATTGCAACTTGAATTACAGAGATTCATATTGCATCCCATAATTTTCCATAATTTATCGGGATACGACGCGCATTTTATTATTAAGGATACAGCTATCATGTATAAAAGACGAGTAAATATACTTCCTATAACAAAAGAAAAATATATTTCCTTCACAAAACATGTCGATGACACTCTAAATAATAAGAAAAAAATGTATTTTATGTTTTATTGATTCTTATTCTCAGTTTAGAAAAATTGGCGTCGTATCTCGATAAAGATAAATTGAAAATTACACGGAATTTTTCAATCTCAGCGCGAAGGATTTCGATCTTCTCACATGCAAAGGCATATTTCCGTACGAGTACGGAAATATTGACTGCGTCGAAAAGTTAGAAGAAACGGAGTTACCATCACATGAATTATTTTATATAACTCGCTGATAGATGATACCGTATTCGAGAGCGATTACGCGCATGCCGTCAACGTGTGGCAGCGGTTCTTCATTCGAACACTCGGTGAATATAGCGATCTGTATTTAAAGACAGTTTGTTGTTAACGACGTTTTCGAAAATTTCTGTAACAGTTGCATCGTGACTTACGAGCTCTCGCGTATTATTATACACTATCGGGATTTTACATGGGATGCGATGTTGAAACATGCACGTGTAAAATTCGAACTTCTTACATCGACATGGTCATGTTCATCGAATGCGGTATACGTGGAGGTTTGAGCCAATATTCAAACAGATATGATTGTTAGCACGGGCTAACAATAAGTATAGTTGTACGATCCATCGAAACCATCGACGTACCTTATATACTTTGACATTAACAACCTGTATGGTTGGACAACCATTTGTATGTGTCAACCATTATCATACGCCGATTTTTGATGGGTTGACAATGTAGAAAATTTTAATGTTACGACCGTTGCGATAGATTCACCTACGTTCTCTAAGTAGACTTAGAGTATTTGCAACATCTTTACGACACTCACATAGACCTACCATTCTATCCAACTCGCAAGAAACCACCTGACAAGCGAGAGAAGCTTCTAACTACATTGTATGATAAGAAGCGTTATGTAATTCATTATCGTAATCTACAACAATTTACTCGTCACGGTCTCAAAATCGCCAAAATTTACCGTGTACTGCAATTCGCACAATCTCCATGGCTTCGCAAATACATCGAACTCAATATGAATTTTAGAATTCTTGCCAACAACGAGTTTGAGAAAAATTTGTATAAATTAATGAATAATGCCGTATGCCGTATTTGATAAAATCATGGAGAATATGCACAACCACGATGTGCGACTTGTAACACGTTGGGACGGGAGATACGGTGCAGAGGCAATGATCGCAAAACCAAACTTTCATAATAGAAGCATTTTTTCCGAGAATCTAGTCGTGATAGAAATGCGTAAACTCGAGGTGAAACCAATATACGTGGGTATGTGTATCCTCGATATAGATACTTTGATTCTAAATATCTCCGTGGTCCAATTTGGCATAACCTTTCTCAAAGATCATTTTGAATTTGTTCACACGTACCGAGTCACTCACTTTGTATCGCGAGAGTGTGATGGTCTTTACGCTACTATACACCGTGTTTAAAAGTTTGTTGGCGATTGTGGAAGTCACATCGATAGATCGCATATCGATAGTTCGATGTTTTCATGCGTTGTACTCTGACACGAGACGCAGCAGCAAGTCGATTCATTTGTAATTTCCATTGTGCGTAAATTATTTCCACATATCATTTTTCAATGTACGATTGAACCATTCGACGACCGACGCCTTCATTACGGAATACGTTAAATAATGATTTATGTTGTGTTTCTTCAAGAGTTTTTGCACGTTTGTGTTGTAAAATTCTTTTCCCATATCGGTTTGCAAATTTTTCGGATATCTTCTATCGTCTCGAATTATCTTTGTTATCGCTGTCCAGCCATCTCGTTTCCATTCTTTGTTTTGAATACGGCTTATGCATGCTTACTCAACACATCGATAACGATAAGAATGTGGTAACCTTTGTTGAATCGTATATAAGGGCGCATTTCGACCATATCAACCTGCCACAGGTCATCTTATCCGTGAACTATGACATGTTTGGGTGGAATTTTTTCTCGCTGGAGCGTGCAGTTTTTCTACCAGTCACTATTTTTCAAGACTTTTCTTCTCAGACATTTTTTTATTGTGGTATACAAAAAAAGATCACAAAGATCTTACGCGAAACGTTGTTGATCAATGTTTCGACGTTGACTAAAATTACTGTGTATTCCCCGTTTCAATTTATAACAAGGCCAGCTTCACGAAGCTCCTCGATAATAGATAAGATTTCGTGGGCATTATGACCTGCCTGACGCGAAGCTTCAAGCAATCGAAGGCGATCCATAAGTTCGTTAGGATCCCAATGAACATAATCGATTTTATTCATTTAGGGTCATGGCACGCAGTATTACTTTTTCAACTTTTTTACCTAACTTGTTTAATTTCCTGATGCGTGATATGCCCGTTTCAACTTGTATTTTACCTGATACCAAGGATGCTATTATATTCTTATATTTGTACCCTTTGCCCACTATTATCCGCTTTATGTGCCTATGAGCATTTGTTGTCAACAATATATTTTTATATGATAATTTATCATTCTCTGTGTAAATAGTGTCGTCGGGAATTCTTTTGAAAATTAATTCATACAATTCAGATGTATCCTTATATTTTACTCCATCTATGAAATTACTCGTCTAAATCGAACTGTTTATTACCGAACATCATGCCATTCTCGTTGAGATATACGCCATAAACGTGATTGATCTCCTTTTCTCTATCGCCAAGAAGCTGTTTATGTATTTTTATCCCAGCGGTTCCAATTGATCATGCAACTCTTCACGAACTTGTTGCGTTTGCAAAGACTGTTTAACTAATGTTTCAAATGATTCATTGGGCGTTTCATAACATCTTCGGCTAAGGGAGAATGTAAATGTTCGTATGATAATTTGTGTGATGTGGTCGATGTAGAATTAAATGAATCTGACATGACAATCGATTCTTTTGTTTGTTGCTTTGTAGACGATGGTGTTAATTGAAACCATGATCCATTTAGAAACCATCATCATCATCATCATCATCATCATCATCATTATCATCATCATCATCACCATCATCACCATCACCATCACCATCATCATCATCATCATCATCATCATCATCATCATCATCATCATCATCATCATCATCATCATCATCATCATCATCTTCGTTATTTTTAGGTTTTCGTTTCTTAATAATTTATTATTAGCAATGTTTACTTCTTTCTTAATCAGCTGAAATTCCTTGCCAACGATGTTTTCGACAATCTGTTTCAGAAGTTCAACGATAGGTTGAAAGCGCTACGTCTTCATTTATTTTATCGGTTTTCAAAGCGCGATACTTTTTATGAATTGAATGGTTTTCGCAATCTGTTTTGCTGTCCTCTCACGATCTTTCAGCTTCTTGTTACTATCCATGTTGTTCTTGAGAGGGAACGTTGCGACGTATCGATAACGATTAACCACGTTATGGTATCGCATATTCATTAAATCCTTTTCTGTATTGTCCACTTGTGAGCACACTGTCTTTGTCTATCACTACAAATCCATTTTGCTGCCAACAGCAGCGACATAGTTCGCAGAAATCCTCGTAAGACATGTCGGTATTTACATGATCATTGTATACATGTTTCAGATTGATACCATCCTGTTTGAACAGGATCAACAGATTTGCATTATCACATATAAGATACTTCGGTATCTTTGCATATATCTGACAGAGATAAAAACAGTCGACATCCGCGTATCGACCTATCGCAAAGTACTTTCTAATCGCGTCTTGCTTATCGCATGCTATGTCGTCAAAGATAAAAATGGAATTTGGAAGCGCCTTGTTTAGTGAAATCGTTATTATCGGAAAATGTAAAATAACCAATTGCTTCAATCAGAACTAATAAATTCTTCAAGTATCAATATTTTGGTTGTTAGAACGATTTCGGATACACGTTCTCGAAGCATATGGCCATGTGGATTTTCCAGTAAATTTACCAGCACGTTTGCCGCAGTTTGATGGACCGCAGATAATATCACGTATAGAAATCGGCAACATGTTTCCATGCTTGCGCATTTTTTTTTCAGTCTTTATTTTGTTGTCGACATTAATTATTTTGATTGTTTGCGATTGTAGCACGAACCTCATATCTTCACCCCCTCCACGATACTGATATAAACTGAAAAAATTGCATCGAGAACAAACCTATTTATAGAAGCGCGTAGAGCGAAACTGTTCAATATTGAAAATGTTTCTTATTGTGTCAGACAAAGGTGATGTATATAGTTTAACCGCCAAAGAATTGGAATATATACCGAAAATTATTTTGTTACAAAAGTTTAAAAATTACATAGATCAACTGTGGGACAAATTATTTGAGCATATAAAAGCTGAATCAAAAGTTCAGCAACATCGTCGGTGCTTGAAACATTGTAATTTGCTTATCATCGATCGCATATCGATGATCCAGCACCATTTATAAATAATTACTACGAATGTCAACTACAACAAAAGGCTGCGGTTTTTTAAATCACGCAATAAACGCACTTCCATTCGAATTACATATCTCCGAATATCAATTTTGCGGTCCAGGAATGCATTTAGAAAAGCGACTGATTAGAGGCGATCGAGGCATTAATCCGTTGAACTCGGCGTATCGCGAACACGACATAGCTTATTTACGGAACAAAAATCTCGCGAAACGACACGTAGGTGATAAAATACTCGCCAAGAAAACACGGAAACGTATTACTGCGACAGATTCAATTCTCGGAGAAAGAGTTGCTGCTACTGCTGTTTGGGCAGCTATGAAAGCCAAGACGAAAATCGGTATGGGAAAGTAAAGAAGAAATCAACGAAAAAGCAAATATTTCCGGTAGCGAAACGCGGGGGTTTCTTACCTATTCTACCGCTGGTTGGCGACGCGGCAGGTTACAAAAGCAATAAATAACATAAATCCGCGCAGCGTCAATTGAAACGTCATAATCATGTCATGGAAGATTATGGAATTTACTTTGCTCCGTATAAGCGTGGACGAGGGATCTCAACAAAGAAATTAAGAAAAATAAAAAAAAAGTCAAGAAAATGATAAAAATGTCTAAGTGTACAACTATCAACGCAGAATTACAACAACTGGCGAAACTTATGCGCATTCCATATTTTAGAAGTATTTTTACTACTTTACCAACGGGGGAAGTATACCGAAACGAAAGCAGTATCGTAAATTTAGATAATGTCGAGGGACCAGGTACTCATTGGGTGGCCTACACGAAGGGGAGATCATGCTGTTTACTTTGATAGTTTCGGCAATCTTCGACCACCGAAGGAATTGGTGCGATATTTGGACATAATGCAAATCGAGTATAATCGCACGCTTTATCAACGTTACGATCAAAGTAACGGTGAATAACTATGTCTGCAGTTTTTACAGACGGCTGACAATCAATTTAAGAACATTGCATCTTTTCAACTCAGTATTCATTCAAACATGTCACTGACATTTACGCTTACCGATAAAAGTAGCGTCCTCGCGGCCTGCTATTTTCCGGCCGTAGATTTGAGCGATGGCGATTACGAACTCGGTCTGACGAACTTTGAAACTTACCATACGATATCTAATGTAAATACATTGACTAATAAATTTTACTTTGACGAAGATGACAAGATAATTTCCAGAAGGATCATACGAAATACGTGACATAAACGAGTACTTAAGACGTGCAATTTTATGCAATCTCGTCCCAACAATACTGCGTCCCAACAACACTACGAGAGAGAAAACGCTTCGCAAAGAGGATGAAGAGTATCCATTGATTATCCGTGCTAATAACAATATAGTGAAAAGCGAGATCAAATATGCTTATCGAGTAAATTTTACCAAACTTTACAACATTGGATTGCTGTTAGGGTTTTCATCAAATCGAGTGTTGGAATCACGAGAGTGAATCTCGCATGAATCGGATGAATCGATAAATATCAAACACGATTCGCATTGAATGCAACGTGACCGCGGGTACATACAGCAACGACAAGTGTGTGCATGCGATACACAAGTTTTCGCCGAATGTGCCGCCAGGATATAAGATATCGGAAAGACCTACGCAGATCATTTACCTTCCGATCATCGTACGGAGCATTACGGATCTGACGCTTCGCATTGTGGATAAAGACGACCAATTTTTGCGGAGAGGAGATCACCGTTAGATTGCATATACGGAGGCGACATCGATAAAGTGATACGTGACAATGCTAACGTGAGATGCTTGTTTTGAACAAATAGGCGAAATAGACTAGAGACATATTTTTAGCCAGAGAGACGAGTGATCAAAAACATTCGATCGTTCAATAGAAAAAAACTCATTGCGTCGAACGTTAAATTTTTACAATCATTGGGCTTTATCGTATGAAATATCTGAGATGGCTGATATCTTGAATATTGGAAGCGAACCGCGAATCTTTGATGATCGCATCATCAAGTTCGAGTTTCACACATACAATCGTATGTCAATACGATATTTGGACATAACGACGAAATAAGGATACTCAACAATAGAATTTATACATATTATCATGTGAAAGCATTCTCTACGTTGAAAGCATTCTCTAGATTGACTTCAAAGGAAGAAAATGTACAAAATCGACAATCCAAAGCTTGGATGTAATTGCGTGGCGTTCATGTTAAATGAAATTCGATATGAACTTAACGTATGGAGATCGACCGTAGCAGAAATGTTTGACTAATCTTATGAAAGATTATGCAACGTTTTCTAATGAAATTGCATATAGCTTGCATAATGCGGGAATTCTCAACTCTAGTGATACCGCGAAAAATCTAATGACAGACGATGGATACTTTAATTTTTGTGCTCAGCATGTTGTTGGGCTTTTGTGAAGATTACAAACTTATGGTAATTAACGCTCGTCATGAATTGATTTTGATACGAGCATACAATAGTAACAATTACATAGTGATGGAAGATCCAGCGACAGAGTCGACACTTGAATTATTCAAAGTACAGGCGAATGCCTCATGTTGAATGAAATAAATAAACTATTCATGCTACGAACCTTGGAAAGTGGACGATATTTAAGTGAGTTTCCGTTCTTGGGAACTGTACGAGTACTCCCTATTACCGAATACAACGAAGCATTCTTGGGCCATTAAGACTGCGACTCAACTGGAAAAATACGTTATCACGATACGTATACACGATACGTTATCTTTGATCTACAGATTGATAAAAAAAATATCATGACAGCACGTAAAACTTACTTCGACACATGTAAATTAATCAAGGTGAAACTTTATCTAAACTCTGAATTTTATCCATACGATGATCTAAATCTAGACTTTGACAAACGCAGAGCGGCTATTTTGTATGATATGTATTTACGTTTCCGTACGTCTTACTATCAAATCCCTCGTGAAATAAATGAATCGGCATTTCAATTAAACTCCTTTTTGAAAGGTTTTATTCTAGTAACTTTTGACTGCTCGCGACAAAATGAGTCCGTCAAGAGTGACACTGTAGATGTACGATTAGAATTTGAATTCAAAGAAAATGTACCCGTGAATACAACCACCTATTGCCTCATCATACAAGATCGTGTGATCGAATACAGTCCAATGTCCAACCTAATACGCAGGATTATATAAATTATCATTTTCACGAAAGAGAATACTTTCCCCTCTCTTTTCGATATAAGGGATAAAAGTCAAGATTTTTTCCTGAGCAATCTCAAAAAGTCGTTCGCTATATCAACATTTGTGGATCTGCAAGGATTTGTCGTTGGAAGCAGATTTGTTGTGAAGGAAGTAGTGGTACTGAGAAAAGGAATCATTCTTTCTCATTATATTTTTACATGTCCCCATGTCATATCTTGACAAGATCCGAAAAGTGCTTTCTGGTTGAGTAGTTATCATCACGGATTGCAATGGAAGACGGAATGATCCAGTACAACATGACGAAACATCTGATAATGGCTATAATCGGTGTGGAAGAGAATGACGACAATAAGACTCTCGTATACGTTAAAGGACATCAAAAACATGAATAGTTGGCTGATACTCGATAGTGACGACATGACTATTGAAACCTTGGACATTGATTACGAAAATATAGAATCTTTGAATAATCTAGATATTACTAATACTATGAAATGTGAAAAACATGTTAAGAATTGTGTGTTACAGAATGTATTTAAAATATACAACTAGTGGTCGCAACGTCAAAAAGAATTGTCAATTCAAGAATTATTAATTTTGAAAAAAATAAGTGCGAGATTTTTTTAAATACGTTTTAATTTCTTTCCCTTTCCCAGTAATTAAGAATCAATTAATAATATAATAGTTATTCAGTAGTACGATTCAATAAGTATTCAAGTTAACGAATAAGAAAGTGCGTGTCATGCTTTGTCACTTGTCTTATACTATTAAAAAATAAGTTTTTTTAACTGATATATATATAATTTTAACATGTAATTATTTTTTCTGTAAATGATATCTTGCAAAAAATGTTTACGTTTTTTTTTTCGTTGTGTCTTTCGAATATGGTACTTTTCATATACTTTTGATCAAGAGGCAATGTTAAGGATTCTTTTCGAAAAATATCTAATATCCAGGGACCATTTTGTTTAAATCAATTCAAATCTTTTGAATATGGATAAGCAAATCTTGGCAATCCTATAAAACAGGTTTTCCAAAGCATCATAGGTCACGTACAATTTTTTGCTATACCAAAATTTTTCTCGTGCAACCGTTAGCAGTCGTGCGTCAGTATGCCAGCAGATTCTATCGTTGCAACACTTCTGTAGTTTCGAATATTGTGTAATATTGTGTATTTCTATAATTGTGAAAAAAAATGGCAAATTTGCAAGAAACACTGCAAATTATTTATGACCGATTCGGGGGGGGGGTGAGTTTTAAATATATATATGTGATTTTTTCTTTTAGTGTAATTTTTTAATGATTCTTTTTAAATGCTAATGAGCCTGACGAACGGATACATTTAAAAAATTAGAAATACAAATAGTGCTTCTAGTGAATAGAACCTCGCTTTTATGTACACCATTTTTTTTATGTAAATGTATTTTTTTTTAATTAATATTATGATATTAGGTGTACAACTTTGCTTCCGCCGTTTTTTTCCGAAATTCGAGGCTTTATTGTAAAAAACTGGTTATATATTTATGATTCAAAGTATTGTCCATCGCTGGCCACTACTTTCTCCCATCTTTCGGGTAGCGTATGAAATCCCGCGTCGAAAAAACTGGTCATCTTTTGAGGCTATCCACGAATCGATCCAATTTTTTACTTCTTCATAAGACCGGAAGTGCTGGTCAGCCAGGCCGTGTGCCATTGATCGAAACAAGTGATAGTCAGAGAGAGCAACGTCTGGAGAATACGGTGGGTGGGGTAGGACTTCCCATTTCAACGTTTCCAAGTATGTCTTGACCACTTTCGCAACATGGGGTCGAGCATTGTCATGCTGCAAAATCACTTTATCGTGTCTCTCGTTGTATTGCGGCCGTTTGTCTTTTAATGCTCGGCTCAAACGCATCAATTGCGTTCGATACCGATCGCCTGTGATTGTTTCAGTTTTAACAGTTCATAATACACTACGCCGAGCTGGTCCCACCAAATACAGAGCATGACCTTGCACGTCAAAATTTTCTTGAAGCGTTGAAATCACTCACGACACGTTCTTTCACTAATAGCGGCCTCACCTAAGTATTTGAGAGCATTTGATGAGCCTCAGCCGCAGATTTCTTCATGTTGAAGCAAAAAATTAAAACCTCCCGCAAATGACGAGAATTTGGCTCGTAAACTGACATTTTCAATCAAGAATAACTTTATGATGCAGACACAAAGATTAATGTTTCTATGGGGTTATGTTGACAGATGCCCAAGTTTATTATATGACGTCTATGATCTATTTATTTCGACCATCACTTACGGCTAAAGCCATCTATAGGAAAATGGCGGAAGCAAAGTTGTACACTTAATATATTTATTTTTACGGCTAAAGCCATCTATAGGAAAATGGCGGAAGCAAAGTTGTACACTTAATATATTTATTTTTATCAGGATGTTCAGTGTCAGAAATAAAGATATGGGGATTCATAAATATAGACCACTGGCGCAGCATTCAATTGTTGAACCTTTTTGACAGGCAAGCACTCAACGAGCTCTGGGAGGAGTATCCAGAAGACAATTTAAATTGGGTGCCTTTCGACATCTTTGACTTCCACTTCTGGACTTCGTCCATATGAAGTTGATGAGTCTGAGGAAATATGGATTTAATGGTAATCTCATTATTATATTTAAAATATTGTATTTAAAATATTGTATTTAAATTATATTTAAATATTAATGCTTTTTTATCCGACAAAAAAACGAAGAACAGTGACGACTGCATCAGTTCTCTTTTAGGAACACTACTTTTTTTAAAAATGTGTTACTAATAAACACATTTTTACGCGATGTAAATATGTTGCACAATATTTGTGATAAAAGTTCCCTTATAGAATGTGAATTGGTTGCATACACTTTGGATCAAATTATATATTATACGTTACACGAATAAAAAAAGAAATGTGAATATTAAAAAATAAATATTAATAAATATTACTCTGTATTTAAATTTAATTTAAATTTAATAATTATTTATTCCTTTGTGCCTACACCATTCCTTCATCATCACTTCGTATATTAGTTGATAAGGCGCTTATTACAACTAAAAAATTGTTACATTTAGACGCTAAGTCATATTATTTAAAAATCATAAATGAATACATCTTAATAAAATCGAGAAAAAAGACAACGAGGGGAAGAATACAACGGGGGAAGAAGAGAAAGCGCGAATAATATGGTAAGTATAGGTTTGCAACGGAAGAAAGAGAGCGCGCGAATAATATTGGACTGCAACGGAAGGAAGCGAGAGAGCATGAGTAAGTATAGAGCCACAACGAGTCGAAGGGAGAGAACTGTACCTTATAATGAGTGGAAAAGAGAGAATAACATGGTGGGCCTCTCCCTCCCGCGGTCCTCTCGCCATCTGACGTCAGATCTCCTCCCTCGAACGCCACGTCTAGCAACGTCTACTTCCACCACTCTCGAATCCTCTCTCACACACACATACATATCGCATATACGTATACGCACTAACACGAATTGATCCAGAACCGGTCTAGTATATCTACTGTCGTCAAATTTCAAATATAAAATATATATATAATAAAAAAATAATAAAAGAATCCTAACGTTTCAATTCTTCTTTTTAAAATCATTGATTTTGAGTACTTAAAAAAACAAGATCAATTAAAAAAAATCACGAAATCGAATGTTTGTGTTTCTGGAAGTTTTTGGCAATTCTGACCGTTTCACGAAAAAACTTCAATTGAATAAAGAACAGTCCGACCATTCGTGATTATTTTCCTATTCTTGAAAGTTATTAGATATTAAAGTTACTAGTGCTTCTACTCCCGACCAGAGTATCAACCATGAAACTTTCCTAGGATGGAAAGTGAAAACTTTAATCATTGAAGTTAATGGAGAAATCTTTTACTTTTCATTTTTCATCCTAGAAAAAAAAGTTTCATGATTGATATGTATCTTTTCAAAAAATTAAACAATGTCGTGACTTATTTCGAGCTTATAATTAGAGAATAACTTTAAATTAATATAAGAATATAAATATTAAATAATATTCTACACAAACATTTCGGCTTATAAAGCTTTCTTCAAGCTGTTAAAATACATATAGAAACAATACATACATTTAATATACATATTAAATTAACAAATCAAATAAATAACACAATGAAAATTTGAAAACCTATCAGTAATAAAAAAAATGTTTAAGACATTGTAAAGAATATGAAGACATTCCAGTTCATTTAAATCATATTTTCAGAAATTCGTTAGTTTTATATCATCATAGAACGAATAATAAATATAAAAAATCACTTTTCATTTTAAAAAAGAAATTACTTAATATTGAAATTTCTGATCTCTACAAAATAATTAGCTTTTTTTCAGAAAAGATTAGCCTCGACTTGGACTCTTATTAACTTTTTACCTGACCACATATCCCCTCATGGCAACATATCCCATCATATCATCACAATTCCTTTTATAAATGTGATAGAAGATTATTTTTAAAACATAAAAAGAAGTTTTGTTGGTCAATGGAAAAGAAATTGAAAATTTCAAAGATATCCTATCTATACATTTTTTTTGTATTAAAAACAACAAAGAAGAAACTAAAATGTTAAAGTTTAGCCAAAATATTCCTTTGATTGAATTCAATGAATCTTTAGTCATCAATATTGAAGCTGACAAATTTAGAAATCATTCTTTTAATCCATTAGAACGAACTAACAAAAAATGGTTTGTCCATTTGAGTGAGACAAGCATTCCTCACACATGTAACAAATTTGTTATAACTGAATAGCAATTTTAATCTCCCCGATTCCAATAATAAAGAAAAATCAATCAGAGAATGTATCATGGATATTGAAAGTTATTCCAATCGAAATAACTTAGGATTGATATCGAAAATTAGAAACATCGCTATTCCCGAATTCCATCCAGTTTCTCTACAACAATTCATTTGAATATTCAGGATAGAAAAATTAATAAGATGCTGAAGTCAACAACACAATGGTATAATAATAACAAAGATATAATTTTCATACGTGTGGACAAGGGCAAAATAACTATAGCCATGGATTTTTTATAATAACAAGATTCTTGAATTACTTAATATATGATTCTGAAACATATTTGATAGTTAGAAAAATCTGGCAATGGTGATTGAAAGAAATCTGAATAATATGTTTAAAAAATGGCAACAAAAGGATTTAAGAATTCATTGAATAAAGAATTGTGGAATCTTCGATCAAGTGATTCCATCTTATCAAAAGTATATGTTTTACCAAAAAAATATACAAGGAAAGCGTTCCCCTTAGAATTATTGTTTCTTCAATCAACAGCTCTACATTCCTTAGTTAGTTATTTACAAGATATTATCTCCGAGAATATCCCTCTTGCAAAGAGAATAAAAAATAGTTTTAAATTTCGCAATAAATTAATTGGAATGACGATTGACACAACAGAGATAATAGTTTCATTGAATGTTACTTTTCTGTTCACTAATATTCCGTTAGATATTGCGCTAAATTATTAGAAAAAAGGTGAAACTCTATTAAATGTACCACGAACATACAAAGAATGAATTTATTAATGCAGTCAAAATTGTCTTAAATTTGTCTTATTGACATATTTTACTTTTAATGGAATCATTTACAAACAAACATTTGGTACATCTATGAGTTTTCCCCTTTCCCCTATCATATCTGACACTGAGATGGAGGATTTAGAAGAGAGTGTTAAATTCTTTAGAATTTCGGGTTTCTATTTTCTATTTTCTTTAAGTATATTGATGATATCGGGTTTCTATTATCTTTAGATATGTTGATGATGTCTTATGATCGCACCTAAATATAAGGTACTCCAATTTTGGATTACTCCAATTTTTAATTCATTCAATGAATAGCATGATAGACTCAAATTCACTATTGAATATGAGGAAGATCATCGTTTGAATTTTTTGGATCTATCGGTCCTCAATAAAGACAATATTATTTTAGATTGGTGAAAAGACGTTCTCGAGCAGGTATTTATCGTTCTATTCGAATCATCCTACATACCATAAGATTGAATAGAATTTATAATAGAGATTTTGAAGGATAATGATTATAGGAATGATTTTTAATTATATTAATAGAAAGATTAAAAGCTTTGGCTTGTAAAAAATCCATAATGATAAATAGCTCAGATTATGTTGACACTGATGGAGTTTTAAGAGAGTTAATAATTTTTCCATATATAAGATCTATTTCTAGTAAAATTACTAAGTCTATTAATAAATCCAAAAATATGATTGGCAATAAGATTGCTTAAACAAGCTTAATAAATTTATCAAATTTCATAAAGACAAAATTCAACATGATAAAAATAATAATGTCATGTATAATAAAGTAAATTATCATATAATAACTGCATCGTACGTTAGCCAAACGAAGAGATAATTACAAGAATTAAAGAACATAGCAATAATAAAAAAATTAGACCAGTCTAAATACTCAGTAATCTCGAAATATATCACGGAAACTAATCATAACTTTAATTGGGAAAAAATTAGTATTCTTGATTTTGAAAAGAATTATCATAAAAGAAATACTTCAGAAATGATATATATTAAAGAACAAAAAAAAAAACGATTGAAATTTAATGAAAGAAATTTAATGCTGAGTTATTGGATAATTCTTATTTTTAACATACATGATATATGTAAACATAAATTGTCACAGTTTTTTGTAAACAGACTTGTTTTTATGTTCGATTTTGATTTACTTTTATTTGATATACATTACATAAGTCAATTTTCAAAACAGTCAATATCTAATTTTTAATGTCTAATTTTTAACTTGACCGGATCTCTGATTGAGAATTTTAATTACAGTATTTTATATAAATAACGTAAGTTATTATTTGATTCTGTATCTCTTATTTACACTAATAATATTATTTTAATACATCTACTCGTTCTACAGAATATCATAAAATACTCGTAAGTAATAAATTCTCAAATCGTTTGATACAAGTCTACGACAAACTGGATTCTCGATTTCAACCGAGAAATTTGGCAAAACATTTTATTAGGTATACAACTTTGCTTCCGCCGTTTTTTTTTCCGAAATTCGAGGCTTTATTGTAAAAACCTGATTATACATTTATGATTCAAAGTATTGTCCATCGCTGGCCACTACTTTCTTCCATCTTTCGGATAGCGTACGAATCCCGCGTCGAAAAAACTGGTCATCTTTTGAGGCTATCCACGAATCGAATTTTTTACTTCTTCATAAGACCGGAAGTGCTGGTCAGCCAGGCCGTGTGCCATTGATCGAAACAAGTGATAGTCAGAGGGAGCAACGTCTGGAGACGGGTGGGGTAGGACTTACCATTTCAACGTTTCCAAGTATGTCTTGACCACTTTCGCAACATGGGGTCGAGCATTGTCATGCTGCAAAATCTTTAAACTTTATCGTGTCTCTCGTTGTATTGCGGCCGTTTGTCTTTTAATGCTCGGCTCAAACGCATCAATTGCGTTCGATACCGATCGCCTGTGATTGTTTCAGTTTTAACAGTTCATAATACACTACGCCGAGCTGGTCCCACCAAATACAGAGCATGACCTTGGACATCAAAATCACCGTCTTGAAGCGTTGAAATCACTTACCACGTTCTTTCACTAATAGCGGCCTCACCATAAGTATTTGAGAGCATTCGATGAGCCTCAGTCGCAGATTTCTTCATATTGAAGCAAAAAATTAAAATCTCCCGCAAATGACGAGAATTTGGCTCGTAAATTGACATTTTCAATCGAGAATAACTTTATGATGCAGACACAAATCGACTAATGTTTCTATGGGGTTATGTTGACAGATGCCCAAGTTTATTGTATGACATCTATGATCTATTTATTTCGACCACCACTTACCGCTAAAGCCATCTATAGGAAAACGGCGGAAGCAAAGTTGTACACCTAATATCGAGGGACATAATGTAATCTATTGTTGATTGAAATATTTAAAATCTTCTTATCTTATTGTAATCTGTCATAATGTTTTTTGACGTTTGAATTCTTTATATATTGACATTTATATATTGACTTTATATATTGACACTGATGATGATTTTTTTAAATTTTCATTGTATTTGTTATTTAGTTTGTTAATATTGTATTTCTGCGTTTATTAACACTGAAGAAAGTTTTGTAAGTCGAAATGTTTATGTAAAATATTATTTAATATTTATATTCTTATTTTAATTATAATAATAATTTAAAGTTATTCTCTCTCTAATTATAAGGCCGAAATAAGTCACGACATTGTTTAATTTAAAAAAAAATATATGTGCATTTTTACTCTAATATAACTTTTTCTCTAGGGCGGAAACGTGAAAATTCTTTGTATATATGTGTGTATATGTACGAACATACATATATAAAATTTTCACTTTTCATGTTTCCGCTCTAGCAAAAAATCACATGATCACTCTTGGGCCTATATTCTGTGACTGTTTTACATACCGACAGTTGTCGATGTCGTTGCGCAGTCTTTTTCACCATATAAAATATCTGCGCTACAACATCGACAACTGTCGATAGATATGTAAAGACAGTTACAGAATCGCGCCTCTTTGGCCGAACTGCACATATCATGTTATTGCAGAAAGTCTACAAGAGTTATCATACATAAAATAACGTAAACTGCATAGCTTAAAGCTGTTGGATCATTCAGCATAAAAGTATCATATTGATTTATATAAGATATATAGATTTATATAAGATGATCCAACGGTCTTGTGCAATGCTTATATATATATATAGCTTATATTTCATGTGTAATTGTTATTTTATGTGTGATTGTTCCAATAAAATATATATAAATAAGATTACTAACTATAACTCATTATATAACAATTATATAACATTATTTATATTATAGTCACGTAACTATATGACATTTCAGCATGTTATGTAACTATGCAATAGTTATTACATTGTTTATTACATTATATTTATTGTATATAACTATAATTTGCAGTGAGTAAGAAATTACAAATTATATAAATGTTACATGTAATCAATACGTTCTATTACCTGTTACATTCTGTTTTATTACAACAATATAATAGTTATATAACTGTGTTGAAAAATTACAATTTTTTTAACATAAAAGTGATTATAACTTGGAAATGATTTATTCGGATCTACTATATGTTTATATAATTTTTTTCTTCTTTTTGGTTCCGAATTATTTTCCGAAATATTGCAGGTGATTTTCCCGACACCCTGTATATGCAATATTATATATGATTTTTTTCTTCTATATTAGAAACTATACCAATGTATATATTGTGTGCACAATTGTAAAAGTCGCATAGACTGTATTATATGCAAAAAATATAAAATTATTTCGTTTCCCCAAAGAAAGAATACGCCAGCAATAGTTTGAAGCATATAACAGAAATGAAAAAGAAATATAAATTGTATAGTAATATGTTTGTGTAAAATGTTACTTGTTCTTAATCTGTTAATATTTTAGCAAGAATATGCAATTTTCATTTTGAAGAAGATTGTTCTGAGTTGAAGTGGACAAAGCTACATTCAATAAATATATAAAAAAAAACAGATGTGTAGATTGAAAAAGAATTCTATATTAGACAAGACTTCTATTCTATACAAGAATTCTATATTCCTACTTTAGTGTTAAACATTATGAATAGCCTGCACTAGAGCCCTTATAACAGAGTCTGAACACTGTATTTGCGCGCATGCTCGTCCGTCAAAACCGGAAATGTATCGTCGTGTTTGCCGCGCAATTCAAATGACTTACTGTTATACGCGACATAAAGTTGAATAAAGTTGAATTCAAACTATTTAAATGAAGGAATAGCCAGCAGGAATCTGGCAGCACCGGCGTTTGTCTGTGTTTATTTGTATTCATTGGCCTGTATTCAGAACGCGCTTACAACACTAACATACTATAATTTATGTTATGCATATTATAGTATATTTTAGAAATAAAAGCATGCTTTTATCGATAAAAGCGCGTTCTGAATATGGGCAATTTTCTTTCTGTGTGCGGCCTTGGACAGGCACAATTGAAAGTTTTCTCTCTCTGGCGGGAATGAAGTATCGCTACTGAACGCTGCGAGATTAAACTTTTGAACAGTATTGTCGCGAGTCTATCTTAACTATCTTAACAAAAAATAGGAAACTCTCAAATACACTCACATTAAAAAAAAGATTTACGGAATTTGAATAAATGTTTAGATGGAACCATTTGTTTTATCTAAATATTTATTCAATTCCGTAAATCTTTTTTTGAATTGAACAAATATTTATTTACTGTAAGTAAATGATTTCATTGGTACTATCTAAACAAATATTTATTCAAATTCCGTGAATTTTTTCAGTGCAAAATTGTGCAATATTCAGAATGTAATTTGATGAAAAATCATCACAGACAAAAAATAAAAAAAGGAATCTCTATTTTTAAAATTCGTAATTGATTTCAATCTAATTAATCCTTTACAGAGCTATGCGAACAGATATCGGTCAAATCTGAAAATTGTACAAATTTCACAAGCTCTATAATATGAGGTAAAAATCATATAAAAATGCGGTTTACAATCGAAAGAATATATCTTTAAATTTATAATCTATATCTTTAAATTGTATTTTATTGAACATTGTGATTTTTTTTTCACTGAATTATTGAATGTTGAAGAAAAAAATGATCACGTTTGTTTCAATGTTGAATAACTCGGTGAAAGAAATCGCGCAATGTTCAATAAAAAAATAAATTAAAGATAAAGATTCACTCTATCGACTACTAAACCGCACATTTGTATGATTTTTATTTCACACCATCTTTGTAAAATTTGTATAAAATTTTCAGATTTGATGAATATCCATTTGTATCCGTGTATTTTCATAAAAAAAATCAGTCAGCTTGAAATATAAGTTACCAATTTTGAAAATAGAGATTTCAACTTTTAAAATGCTTTTCGAAAAATTTCTCGTTATGACCTTTTTATGAAGTTACTCTATCTTGAAATTATAAAAAAATCATTTAGAATTAGCGTTAAAAAAGCCAAATTCAAAATTTACATATATATCTGCGAAAAATGATTACGAAATGTTCAAGAAAGCGTTATAAAGTTTAAAGCCATTTCAAATGCTTTAAATCATTTCTATATAAACATTTCTATATAAAAATATTATTACAAAAAAACAATTTGAAGTGGATTTTGCAAAATTTCAAAATAAATTTCAATTTTGATGACGTGCACGGAATAAAAAATTTCCTTAATTCTGTGCCCTGAAAAAAGTTCTCATATCCTCTCTCAAGTTTCTATCTGATTATACTCAAATATCTGGATGACAGAAAGAAGCCTCATTGCTTTTTGCACGATGGCTAGCTTCATGGCATCATGACTTCTGATTGATTGAATAAATTGACTATTGCGCATCTTTGAAATTGGTTTACCTTGTCTTCTTCCATCATGGATTCGTCATTGTTCTCTAAAAAATACAGCATCGGATGGTTTCTCAAACGAGTAACAACATTTCCATAATAACATTTTACACGCAGTTGAATTGCAACGAAGCATTATAACGATGATTGTGTTTCGTCAAACGATACATAATAAATAAATTAGTTATCGTCAAAAGCGTGCAATGATGATCAATGATAACGACATTGACAGCTGGAAAACGGGATTCGATTCTAATGAATTTGTTCGAAAGAGATTTGGTCTCGTCGATCATGTCGATTCCGGCGAAGATATAACTTTGATGCGAGTGAAAAACTCGAGTTCCAGTTCCGAGATCCGTTATATCAATCCTGCCATTTATACAGAATCCATCAACGAAGAAGGATCTAAGAGCGATCGTGAACAAGAAGGTTGGTCAAATCTAAATTAGAAGATCGATGAAACCCAAGCAGAACAAGTCAAAATGACATTAAAATGAATCGGTAATGATTGAAAAATGATTTTTAATGATTGACATTTTAGAGTCATTTTGACATAATTTTGATATTATAATGACTTATTGTTCTGCTTAGAAACTCAACCTTTTAGATCCTTTTTGAATAAAATTTAAAAAATTAAAATAATTTCTAATCGAATCAGATAAATAATAAGTAAAAGAATAGTAAAAGTAGTTAAAAAGAAAGAAGAATCTTTAGCAGAACATAAAGTCAAAATGACTCAAAAATTAATAAAAATCATTTTTTAATCAATAATAATGCATTTTAACATCATTTTGACATTATCATGACTTGTTTTTCTATTTGACAATTGCAAAACCAGAATTAATATAGAACAGCTTTATTATAATCAGTAAACATTTTAATAGGAATATTCTCCTTCTTTTAGGGATTCATATTTCTTCGCAATTGAATTCCTGTAGCATACTTTGCGAGTTCATTTCTTTGTAGGATATTGTAACGGAGACTCAATTGACACAAATCGTTATGATGCTTCGACAATCGACCTATTATCTGTCGTCGCAAAGGATACAACGAGCACTGATCACATAAATGAACATCTGGGACAGAATACCTACAGGTGTTATTCAACATCCTTTCTAGATACTACGTTGCCTCTTGAATTGTCCACTACTCAATCCACAATCTCGTCTGGAAGAAATACACGAATGGAGCGACGATGCAAGATTGATAGCATCTGTGTTGATCAAAATAAAGTGAACATTGATCAGAATGAGACGACAAAACATGACAAGTATGTTGTTTCACAATACAATTTTTATTTAATCATCGAAGTATATATGTGAGAGTATGATGTCGCAGATATGATGTCCTAGACGGTCGCCAGATCGCACGAATTTCCACGACGTCGGTTGACTCAAGTGTCAGCAATCATCATCAGATGTCAGACATTGACAGAAGAAGCGCCCATTCAGAATGGATGCGCAAGAAACATGAGGCCGCACAGCGGACGAGAGAGAAAAAGGAACTCGCTTTGAAGAAGCGACAGGAGGAAGAAGAGAGGGAAGCGCAAAAAAAGGAAGAAAAGGCGCGTCTAGAAAGGGAAAATTTTCTCAAGTGGATCGAAAAGAAAAGGCAGCAGGAACTGGACAGAAGAGCGATGCTCGAGAATGAGTTAGAATTGCAGAAGCATTTGAAGGAGATTGAAGATAATCTTGCCGGTGCAAAGATCACTTATCTTCGTCGGTGGTTTCATAAGAAGAAGGAGGAAGAAAAGGGTATAATACGTCGCTTGCTTCGATGCTATGCTTACATCGTGCACTTGATATACATATAACTAGTAACTTTCTATTAAATTCTTTTAATTTCAGCAATATATTCAAAGAATCCACTAATTATTAAAATTAGTACAATAAAAATTAGTACAATATACATTAAATACACGTGTACATGTTAATACATATTGTCAAAAATTAATATAATTTAATAGAAAGTTCTAATTAGTACTTGTATCAAGTGCATGATATATTTAAATTAAGACGCAGGCGTTCGACAAAACACTAAGATGATAAAAATTGACATGCTCTTGTTTTGCAGCCCAGCGTAAACAGCAGGAGACAAGACAGAAAAAGATGGATGAGGAGCGCGAGAAAAGGTTAGAGCAAAGCACAAGGGCATACGAGAAGTGGCGAGAAAACTCTAAGAACAAACCTAAGCCTGCCACCCAAGGATTACTTCGTATGTAACATACAATATAGTAACATATAATAGTTAAATAACAAAATGATCGATGCAAATGCAAGCTCAAAGATGAGTAAGATGATTCTTTATTATTACTTCTTCAATTATATGTAAACTGACATATCGCTTCCTTACTTTAAAAATGACAAAATTAAAAAAATTAAGTTTCTCAGAGAAGAGTTTTCTCACAAGAGAAAACTATTTTTTAACTTAACAAAAAATTATTAATTAAATAACATCTGCAAAAAGAATATATTCTCCCAGCAAATGAGAATGAATTAAAATGGATTACAATTTTTTTTTAACGCAGTTTAAATCCATGAAAATGGATTGAATGGATTGAAATAGATTGGATTTGAGCTGACATTAGTTTAACATTCGAAAAGAAAATTCATATTTAAGGGTTACAAATTTTATTCCTAAGACTATTCCATTTATAATAATTATATCTGAAATTAACTACTTTAAATTAGTATTAAAAAACGCTTTAGTGGGATTCGAACTGGGATTATGAATCTTCTGTTACTTGCTACACTACTTCTTCAATTGGTAAATGTTATTTATTCTCTACTTCAATTACAACCAGCTAAATTAGTAACGAAATTATATAGATATAATAAAAATATCATCATTTAATAAATATAATAAAGTATAAATAATTTACATTGCTGTGAGACAACATTAGCTAAATGTCGGATAATCTAATCTCGCTTGACCGATGTGATCACGCGATGTGATTAGCTTAATATTCGGGCTGTGTTCGATTTACAAATGTTCACATCGATCATTTATTTTACTCCTAATCAAAGAGAAATAAAAGAACATAGTTCAATTATTTTTACGTTATAACTTTTTTGAACTTAGTTGATTAAAACGAAAAATTTACTACTTATAATTTTGAATAATTTAAGTAGCATTTATAGTTCATTTTAAAAGAAAAACTTTTTATTTAATTGGATTAAAAAATTGCATTTCCTATTCAGAATTGAGTAGTTTATTCACGATTCACAGAAATGGCTGATATTATTTTTAGATTCAACTGGATTGAAAAACTGCATTTGCTATTCACAATTTTGAATTGAGTAGCATTAATAATGCACACAAAATACTATAATATTATTTTTAGATTGAAAGGCATGGAGATATGCTCTATGCAATTCCTGTAAATGAATAAAAATGCATTCAGAATTGAAAAAGCATAGACATTTGTTTTATGCAATTTTTATAAATGAATAAACATATATTCAGGATTGAAAAGGATTTATTTTAACATTCATACATCCTTATTTTTAAAAATCTGAATCCATTTTAATCCATTTCAATTTTTCTCGTTTGCTGCGTTGATAATATAGACAGCTTTAGGATCCCCTTAAGAGGATGTTGAATTGATGGTTGAATTTGATTGAGATCAATAGACCTTTTTTAATTCCAAATTCGATAATGACATCTTTCATTCTTATACTTGTGTCTCAAATACATTCATCTGTCCTTATCTAACATATTGCAACGCCATCTCTTAGAAGATCGAACACCTACTGCTAGACACAATTATTGCTTTATTTATCATCCCGAGTCTTCGCTTAGCGTTCATATACACATCATTTATAGATTAATATAAATTTTCTTTTAAATAAATCTTTTTTTTTAAGCTTTTAATCTTAATCTCATAAACTCAGTATTTGCGCATGTAATGCGCTGATGAGCGCTGCACTATTTGATCACGAGTTATAAAACTTTTGTATTAAGGAAACATTTATATAAGTTGATAGTTCTACGAATTGAAAAAAATAGTTTTTAAATAAATTTTTAACTTTTTTTCCGATTTTGATATAAAAATCTATTGCAGCATTCCTAAATTTTGCGTCTACTTTAATCCAGTAAAAGGATTTCGTTCAATAAATTCGGATATTTATATCAATTTGCAAAATCCCGACAATTTGATTATTCTAGTATCTCCTTAAATTGTTGATTTTTTTCTTATACAATGTTTTAAAAACAAGAATGCATATTCATGATACTATAATTTTTTATACTTTGTTGCAAAATTACTTTTTCTCTATAGGGAAATTATATTATAAGCTTTTTTTTAGAAGACACTTTCTTGGAATCCGGTCGGATACCCGAAAAATATTGAATATCCAACTCAAAGAAATTGTCCTCCCCCCCCCCCCCCCCTGCTTAAGAAGCGCACGACTTTCATAATTGTATTGTTGCACATGGGTTTTCCACGCGAAGCAACTCTCACCCTCCCTCTCCCTCCTCCTCTGTTTAAGGGACGCATGACTTCCACAATTGTACTGTTGCACATGGATTTTGATTTTCTACGCAAAGCGACTTTCACCTCTCCTGTTTAAGGAGTGCATGACTTCCATAATTCTATTGTTGGACATGGATTTCAATGTTGTGCAATAATACAATGTCCTATGTCCTTTAAATAGGGAGGAGGAGGGAGAGGAGAAATGAGAGTCGCTTAGCGTGAAAAGTTGTGCGCTCCTTATACAATAATTAGCAACAACTTTGATTGTTAATAATTTTTTAATAAAAGACGACCGCGGGCTAAAACCTTTTGAAAATCACTTAGGGTCATGATTTTAACCACATATGTCAATGTCAAAGTCAAATTGGAGAATGTTCCCCTATACTAAATAATTACCAAAATTTCAAACTTTCACGATAGTAAAGGTAATAAAAAATTTTCTCAATTTTTTTGGGCACATGACAGACTTATAAAGTGAGAAGAAAATTTGTTATTTTTTTCAGCTGATAGTTAAAATTATCAAACTCATATATAAACTCAAAATATATAATAAGTTTTTGAAAGTAAAGTTTTCAATCTTTTAAAATCCTTTTTTAAATTTAAATTTTGTTCATTTTTTAATGAAGTTATGATACTCTTAATAGTAATACAGAAAAACATTAATAGTAATACAGAAAACTGTTGTTTTATTTGCATCAATCCAATAACTTATTTTGATTAAACAATAATTCAATTTCAAATATAATATGTTATTTGTTGATTATCAAAATACAAGGAGAGGATATATTTTACAAATTTATTTTATCAATTGCAAATGTTGTTTTATTAAAAAATATTTTTACTGAGAAATACATTTTAATACATGGTTTGCAAAAATTCATGCAAAGACTATAATATAGCACAGTAAGAAATCTATGTAATGTTTTCTTAATGTCTATTTAATGTATATAATGTTTAATGTATGTAATATTTTCTTAATGTAGGTATTGTTTTATTTGGATAAAAAATCTGTTTTATCAACATCGATCAAGTTCAGTCGTTGTTCCAGCATCCCTTTAACTCATTCATGATAATCGTAACAACTAGAGCCTGTATTCCATATATGCCTACCGATAATTATCGATATTATTAACTAAGACAATTCAAAGGCTTGTTCTTTTAAGCTGACTTCTTGCACAGTTTATTTTTTTCTTTTTACTCTTCAATGTGAAGAGAAAAGGAAGAAAGAATGATGAACTGTGTAAGAATTTTAGCTAAAAAGAACAAATACCAATCTTATATCAATGGCAACAATAAAAAAAGGAAAAAAGCACTGCTCTTATTCATGTATATAGAATAGTATTTTAGAAGTCTATAGTATAATAACTCAAAAATCATGTTTTATAATTATGTCATTTTTGAAGTAATTAAGGAAGCGATATAATTAAAAAATATTTTGCTAAATATTTCACATCATACTACGCTAAAGATAACAATTACATAATTGTTATCTTACTGTGATAATTATGTCTAAATGAGTGATATTCTAAATGAATGATATTCTCTGTTGTAATTATGTCTAAATGAATGAAATAGATTAATTTCGAATGAGTATAAAAAAAGGGGATATGAAGAATGTCCTAGAACTAAAAATACGAAAAGAGGGTAATATTATATAAAATATTATATAAAATATAAGTAAAAACATAAAATAAAATTTTATACGTGGTTTCATTTTTCGGAAAAACAATTCTGAATTTTATTTTATTATCTTAAAAATTGTTGGTGTGCATAATTAACAATTTTTAAGGTAATAAAATAAATTCTTATAAAGTAAATATTTTGTCTTATTATCTCTCTCTCTCTCTCTCTCTCTCTCTCTCTCTCTCTCTCTCCCCTCCTCCAAAGTATCCTTTTTAACATTAGTAATGTTTACAATCATAAACGCATTTTAAGTGCACACTTATCGTATACCTGACAAATGTATAAAGTTGTTTTTTAAAAAACGAAACTTTGTACAAAAAAATTTTATTTTAAATTTTTATATATTTTTTTCATTTAATAATATATAATTTCATTTTTTAGAATTATCTCCTTTCTATTATTAACTGTTGTTATATTATTAAGTATTGTTTCCTAGTATACCCTCTGTACGTATTTTTTAACAAAGAAAAATAAATCTTATACCGTGTAGCGGATTTGATTTCCTTTTGGATTGAACTTTCATTAAACGCTTTCGGGGCAATCAAAACTAATCTAGTCAGAATTATGTACTTTCTGCTTGCAAAAAATTCGATAGTGATAATTTTTGGATATGTTTTAAAGTTCGGTGTCTTAATACAATTCCAAGTTTTCCAACTTGACAGGCCGCCACTTGCGCTATCATCTTAGAAACTACCATTGAAAAATTTTTTTGCGTTATTTCCTCACAATGAGTCCTACAATAAAAATAACTATAATTAATCTTGTAGAGGAAAATGTTTCCTACAACTTTCGCCTAAAATTTTTTTTTTGTAATTTTAATGGATAACGAGCTGTAGCAGTGTAAAGTGGAACAGTTTAATGAAATTTCAAAGAAATTAAATTATGTTTTAGCAACTGACGTCCTTTAGTTAATTGTATAATGACTGGTATCATACAGAAAAAATAGAATAAATAATTAGTAAATTATTAATTATTACAATTAATTAATTACTGATTAATTGCTATAAACTTATTTCCATACCATTATAAAACTTATGGCGCGTTTTTTTAAATGTGAAATCTCCAGCAAAGAGACCTAATCCACAACTACAATTTTTCAGCTTTTTTATTAATTATTTTTTTTAGTATTTTATTTTTAGTATTTATAGTAATAATGTAATCTTCTTACGGGCTCTCCCAAATTCAACAACAATATCCAATAATAATCCAAAAAAATCAGGGCAAATGAGAGTCAGCGTAGTTAATACGCAATCTTAAATCTTTATTCCAAAAAATAGACTTTATTTTAAAAAATAGTACGTTTCATTCACTTTGGAACCATTCTCAGTAATACAATTTCAAAATATCAACCTTTATGTATAAGAAAAAATCAGATTAATAGATTTAATGTTGTAATCTATTTAAAACATTAAAACAATTATCTTATAAATATTTCGAAACCATTCTACAAGTTACAAATTAATCTTGAAAACTAGTGACTCACCCCAAAAAGGAATTCATCTCGACATTGGATCAAAACCAATTAAAATTTATAATCACTAAAAAGTATCAAGTTTAAAAACACGTGTTGATTACAGCTTGAACGAAATGACTAATACATTTGAATGTGACTAATACATTTGATTGGTATCTATACTAAGCGGCTATCTATAGTTTTTCAATCCGATGATTTTTGATAATGTTGTTGTTTCCTCTCTTAGAATATTTATTTCTTAATGTTCTACATTAGTTGACTCTGTTTTGACACTATGAACGTTATGTTTCTTTTAAGAAATTTAATTTAATTTTATCGGTTTTTCTAATTTCAACTTATTTAATTTATAATATTGTGCAGTTATGTTTGCAGTAGTCTCTTTAAAGTCTCTTTAAAGTTTAGTTATCCTGTTTTTTTAGTAACTGTTCTTTTTAATGATTATTTCTGATTTAGCTCGCATTTAGCTAATCAATTAACTGACGGTTACATACATTCCAGACATAGGAATTTGTTGAGACTTACTTGCTGCACTCGATTTCTACGTTACGAATATTACATTGTGAACAATTATTACTATGATTATGGGGACTGCTGAAGATGGCTTGAATACAGTCGAAATGTTCAGTTTGGTATTTTTGAAGAACTGAAAGAAATGAAGACTTTCAATGGCGAATTGCCATTGAGAGCGATGTTCATTACGAAAAGAATAAATATCAATATAGACATCGATTATCCGAGACCATCGAAAAGAAAAAAAAATTGCAGTTGTGGATTAAACACGCTGGGAATTTAAAAAACATGCCGTAAGCTTTATTTCATAATATAATGATGTGGAAATATTATAAGTCCAAGCTCTGCATGAAGCTGAGGAACGTAGCAGGAATCGAATTTTTGACCGATTTTGTCGCGTCCAAGCTTTGAACGTAAGGGAGCTGTGGGGAAGAACCGACGCAAACGAGGAGGAACTTCGCTTCATTCTAAGACTCTCAAGAAGCCGAGAGTCGGCAGGACGAAGTCCTGGAAACTTCTCTCGCTATCAATGTTTCGCTGAGCCAACTCATGAATCGAATGTGACTCATGAATCGAATGAACTTATTTAAAGGATCCAAATTGGATCAATGTGACACGAGGGCGCATTTTAATACCCAGTGCCAGTATGTTTGTTTGTCCTGACTTTCAATCATGGAACTTAATTTAAGTGACCGGGAAGAGGAGCCAAGTGCAATCGCAAGAGAACTTAAAGTGAATACGAGCAGAAGGTATATGCAAAAATTAATTAATACATCCGGATTTTAGTTAAATAATATAATTAATAAAAAAAAACGAATGTTTATACATGTTTTTGTTTTTACAAAAATAATCGGCAACTTGTCACATTTGTAATTAATTTCAGCGTTTCTGATTGAATGCGGTGCGTGCGTGCATAAGTGCGCGAGTGTTACATCGAGTACGAACCTAAATACATAGAAAAATGTGCGTGTGGGTACATTAGAAAGAGACGGATTTTTGTGAATAAAGAGTATGGAGAGGTGAAATAGTTAAGAGAGTATTGCTAGAAACAAAGAGGACTAAAATATTATTTAATGATTAAAGAGGAGAGAGAGAGAGAGAGAGAGAG
>NW_017259583.1:1012633-1024990 GCF_001594045.1 Atta colombica | reverse complement strand
AGAGAGAGAGAGAGAGAGAGAGAGAGAGAGAGAGAGAGAGAGAGAGAGAATATGTGGCTTACTGGAAATGATGAGTGGCACTCTGGATGTAGTTGTCGATAATGAAGTTCATGTCTGACTCGAAAAATGATGTGACTCGGAAATATTGGAACTGGACTTCGTACGTGAACACTGACTCGAAAGTTACAAAAACTGGATCGGAATGAGTCTGGAACGAAAAATTCCGAGACTCGAGAAGACAATCAAAGAATAATGTTCGAGAAGTGCTCAGGAATGTCCAAGGAATGAATGCGAAGAATCCCAAGAGATCGCCGTTTGTATAGGAATATTTTTAAGAGAGGGAGTTTCCCTCCTTCGAGAAAGTTGATTAGTCAAATTCAGATTGGTGGAATAAATTTTGACAATTAGTGATAGAACTCTTTTCTCGTTTTCGGATTGGTCAAAATTCAGAATACCTTTTGGGGAAGGAAAAGGTTGATCGGAATCTATAGTGTGGGAAAGTATCATCATTAATTTTATGATCTTAAAATTTAGAGAAAATGCACATGCAGAGGATACGTTAAGAAAGCGTACGTGCAGCGTCGACACGAAACCACTAAATACCTCCCTTGAACATCGCGTGTCAATTTTACATTTTTAATAATTTTACGATCGCGGACTCATGAAAATCGTTCGAGACTTGACCATTAAAAAGGTCTTGGTGTCGGTCTTACGCTTCCAAATGATATTTATTATTATTTTAGCCGCGGTGTCCTTTTGGTTCCGTCGCTCGGACAAAAGCGTGCTTTTATTTCTGAAATTTTATAATATGCGTAACGTAAATTATAATATGTTAGCGTACTAACATCGTTGTAAGCGCATTCTGAATACAGGCCCAAGTAAACAAACTCATATTTGTCCATTTTTAGGTCATTTTAATGTTAAAATAACAATAAATAACAATAAATAATGTCAGCTTATTGCAAGGTAAATATTACTTTTACATCAATTGTCGACGTCATTATGATGTAATAATGTAGTCAATAGACTTTGACATAATCACGTTATAGCGACGTCTAAATGACGTCGATGACAAATAATTGACTTTTAGAGATCGAAAAAATGACGTCATTTTGATGTAATCTTATTAGCTGGGTTGGGATTTTCATTAGGACACCGGATATTAAAGATGATCACACGGTGCGAAAAATGACTGCAGAATAGAGAATGCATCACAGAAGCAATCAATCAGCACTATTCGAAATAATGCAGAATAACGTTGATTGGTTGTTTTTATGATGCATTCTCTATTTCGCAATCGTTTTCCGACACCGATTTTATCCTAAAATCTAAAAATATATCCAAAATCATTATTATCAGATCTTTTGCAAGCAAAAATTCTTTTTCGTTAGAGTATTAGCCTAGATTATATGCAGTACTTGGTACGTGTACTATTAAATGCTCGGTAAAAGGCTCCGCATAATAAAAGGAACAGGCAACAGAGAACAGAGAATAAGAATTTCAACCTCAGAAACTGTGTATTCTACAATACATGATTTCTGATAGGTTGAAATTCTTATTCTCTGTTCTCTGTTCCCTGTTCCTTTTATTATACGGAGCCCTTAGTATCATATCCATATTAAATCATTTAATTAGTACACTTGATATAAACGCTAGGGGATTACTTCAGTAATCTTGCTTCGGATAAGTGATGCCATTTCTAGCTCGTTTATGTTAGATCGATATTTATAGTCGATTCTTGCATAACGCATAAGAACGAATTATGAATATCCCATATTTTACGTTTCACAATTGATAGCCCTTGAACCTTAAGAACAGTCCATAGATAGAGAGGGCAGGGAGATTTAGAAAGAGACACTGTCTAACTGCACACATCATGTTATCTTTCTACCACGGAGCCGCCGTCGTGATACACATACAAAGTAAAACTCTTTACTAAAGTAGTTCGCCATAATAGCATTAGTCCGCCATATTAGATCTACTAACCTTACCATGTACCAATATATGTCAATAAAACCTTAAAATTAGAAAGTGTATTTTCCAGTGTATCTGATTTCTAATAGGATTTCTAATAGGAAATCGTGTTATTCCTATTGCTATCGCTATTCCTTCGCATTGTGGTTAAGGCTTAATACTTACCAATAATACTAAGTTTTAACTTTTAAACAATAGACAACTAGATCCAAGATGGCGATGAAATAGCCAATAAGAAGGCAGTGGCAAGATAAAAGAAATGCGCTACTTTAATAATATAGAGTTTTAATACAGAGGCATGAGTCCATCCGTATGCGGTTGTGCTTTGATAGAAGACAGCAATATCTTTATCTTTCTCACTGGGCGCTTATTTCAAGAAACCAAAAATGCTTTCTCAGCAATCTTGGTCGCTCGATGTGTACCGATAAGGAATAATCCAGATAACATGTAATTTTTTTAATAAATTGTAATCATATGCATTTTCGAATGCTTGAAATAAGCGAGAAGAACGGAGATATCGCTCTTTTCTATCGCTCGATTGGCCAAAGTACGATCACAGGAATATGGATTCTTGCCTTTGTGTGTGTCACGACAGCGTGTCGACCGCCGCTTATCACTCTCATCCACATCTCTTCCACATGACGCAAAATGATGTAAACGCTGGAAATAGCATCATTGCTCCAGGTATCTATCATGGAACATGTAAGAATTCCGATTGGAATCCATTCCGATTTTGTTCCATGATAAGTGCGCAAATCTGATATTTCCGAATCGCGAATATTAGACCAAGTTAGTACACGTATTAAATGATACAAACAAATCTTAGTTCTCTTTAAACGCTTGGTTCGTTTTGAATCGTATATTAAACTCGCCACTATTGAATTCAGGTTAAAGTTAGAATTAGAGATTTTATATCTTGAAAAGTATAAGTGAAGATATCATGTCACTTAATCTGTTTTGAGACAGATTAAGTGACATTGGTTTAAACACATAAGAATATATATTTAAATATTAGTCGGTGCCAATTTGATACACGTACTAAATGAGTGGGTAATCACTTAATGTAATCGTGGAACAGAGTTTCCGAAAATCATTGTAAAACTCATATGAAATTCTGATATATAATTCAATAATTACATATGCTAATTAATTATGCTAATTACTACGAGAAATAATTGTGTAATATTAGATAAAATCATTTATTTGATCAATGACTTCAGATGTACTAAAAAGAAATTATTTGTTTATTAGATAAAGTTGTATGAAACAAATGAAATCTGTAAGACAATAGATCTGTTTTCTGTGGCTGAATTACACTTTTAGAACTTACAATGAGATAGAATATGATTTAATATTTGTCGAAAGCGAAAAAGAGAATTCTAGAGCAGTCTAGTGCAGGAACAGAAAATAGATCAAATATTTCAGCTAGTAATTACCCCATCAGTATTAATCAATTTAGGCCCGATTATATCAACGTTATTTTAACTTTAAGCAAGGTTTAAAAAACTCTCACTTTCTCTCTTTAAAGCCGAAAGAAAGGGAAGGATAAAGACTTTTAAGATCATTTAAAGTCAAAGTAATGTTGGTGCAATCGGCCTTAATGATGTAAAAGAGATCTATATTGACTAAACTCGCTACGATCGAAAACTATATTAAAATGAACTAATGCGTTATCTTATAGCTCATCAGAAAGCAAAGCCAGCATACATAAATCCAATTCCTTGGCAATCGATCGTGGAGATTGATTCTGATGAAATACAAGAGGACACACTTCACGAGAAAAAAAGGAATATAAATCAGTTGAAAATAAGCGATAGAAAAACAATCACGGCGCATCAATGATTGATGGCGCAGCCGAGAAGATCCATTAAAATATTAGAAGAGTAAGATTTAAATAGAAGAATTTATAGAGTGTAACAAATCAAAAACTTTTCTGATAATTTTTCTTGCTGTTCAATTAATCAAGTCATTTAAAATCTCAAAATATTTAATTACAAAGATGTACGAAAATTATATCTTCTATTATTCTTATAAAGTAGAACTTGAAAATTACATTTCTCTTGGCCATAATTCTACTTTCTACTTTCCCTACTGAATATAAATAAAGATAATATGTTATAAGGTTTCATATTTTGATTGATACTTGTCAATTTGATTGAAGTGATTTTAATGATATAGATTTGTTCATACGTTAATGACAACCTATGCTACATAAGTATTTGATTATAACAAGACAAAGCAGACTTCGTGGCTTTGCCGGTCTCTCTCTCTCTCTCTCTCTCTCTCTCTCTCTCTCTCACACACACACACACACACACACACACACACACACACACACACACACACACACACACAATTATCAAACTTCAGCCTTACATACCTTCAGTACCTCTAATCCGAGAAGAATACACCTATTATTTTGTAAACCGTTAATCGTATAGTACGAGAAATATCGCGTGAGAGCTTTTCTCAACGTCTACTTGCCATACATAAGACATTATCTTCCTTGGACAACAAATCTTTTTTTAATTAAATGTTTTAGTCGTTCACATACTCGTTATCAAATTATATACAATACTCTCTTTTGCATTCTAAGTGCATCCTATCGTAATTTATAATCGAAATGGCAAATTTTTCGAAAATCGAGCAATATTGAGTCAAGAGAATAGGGAGGGTGTTTTGCGTAATCTCTTTACGTAAATGCGTACGAGTGTGTACATAACAATCATACAAGTAGGTATGCGGTAAATATTACTTTTAATATTGCGGTAAATATTACTTTTTATACATTGTATTCTGGTATACATATATACAAGTAGTTTGTAGTCTAACGCTCTTTATTCTTCATACCTCGCTGATCATTTTCTGAAGAGAGAAAAATAACAAAGCAATGATTCATGAAGATAATATGCGATTATGTGTGTATATATACATGTATATACATGTGTATGTATATGTGTGTATATTGTTTTAAGGGCGGCGCCCTTTCCTTTTTTGTCCCACTGCTAAACACAATTATTCCAAATCGACCAATTCAATGTCGTCAAACAAATGCCATCTCATGTACTTCAATGTTAAATTGACCTTTTGTTTGTAAAAAAAGTATTAGTAACGCTTACTATTCTATTAGGACTGCAAAATAAGCGTAACTTTAAAATATGGATTCTTTTCGATTATATGAACATATTGCATTTTTGGAAAAAAGAAGTAGCTAAGAAGGAACCGATTCATTGGATAGGAATTCATTCTGCGAGAATGAATTAAATTTCACATTTTCGAAATAAGAATTGCTTTAGAAAATACTTTACAATTTTTAGAAAAATCTACATCTTTTTATATTATAATTAAAGTTCCTGAGTAGTCGCGGCGAACATGTTGGAATCGTGACATCAGAAGCGAAGAATGACACATAAATTTATGCTGCAAGCCATTTATAAAATTTGGATAAATCTAAATGACGAGATTGTATTAAAATACTTAAAAATGGGCAGAAACTGTCTTTTTCTTAATAATAAATGGTTATAAAATGCAGATAAAGTGAGGTTAATTTTTGGGTAGAACCACACGATTTGAACAGCTGTTGAAATGAATGAAATATACGCTTTTACGTATCAAATTCCAAAACTTATAGTTCCTGTCTATTTTTAGGATTTTCATAAGTACAAGACACGTTACATTTTCACAATTAAGCAAATAATAATGGAAATAGCATGCAGCACAAATTTTGTCAAAACATCACTTTTCCATGCCTATAAGTTCAGCCATTTATCGTGGCGAGGCGCTGTAACATACATACAAACCCATGTGCTCGCTTCATGTGTAGCGAAAGATGCTAGAAAAAAAACAATAAAAAAATTTTTAATTTTTTCGAAGATCGTGAAGATTCATGGACATTACACAGAATGAATTTTGTTTTGTTTTTTAAATTCATCTAATTAATATATAATTTACAAAGAATTATTTTGTTAGAAATTTTCTTATAATCGTGTTAGCTGCATATATTATGGCGGAACATTTACCATAATATATGCAGCTAACACAAAAATTTCGTAAAGACAATTATCGAAAGGAGTATCTGCCGTAAAAATGAAAAACAATTCAATTCAATATAATATCGATGACATATTAGAAAAATATCAGCATAATATATTCGTTTCATATATATGTGTCTCAATTCTGTATTATATACATATGGGACATTCTCTGTCAAATTGAACACCTTCTCTATCCAAAATTCAATTCAACTAAAAAATTTTTCTGGGTTTAAATTATAGGTGCACATGTATATTTTCTTTAACACTCTGGCTTTTTGAGAAATTCAATATGGTGAGTCTAACATGACGACTGCAATTCACGAAGTACTGATTGAGAATGAATCATCACTCAAATGAGTCAAAGTTCATTCGATTTTTATGAATATTTATATGTTATTTAATTGTTCTCCGATTCTCAAAAATAAAGAATCTGCAGTCAAATTTTCAAAATTAAAAATGGCGAATCCAATATGGCGGAAATTTTCAAAAATTTTCTGGATTTTTATGAAAATTGGTAACCAGGGATGCTTTGGATCGTTAATCCTTATTCAGATTTATAGAATTCAAAATGGCGGATCTACCATGAAATATTATTAAAGATCGACATTACGCGAGTTCGCTCTTCGTTAATATTAAAATAATTAAAAATTTGATAATATACTAATTTTATGATTTATTATTGGGAGTACAAATTAATTCGATCCGTTTTTTTCTGTTCAAAAATGCATTTATTTCAAAACAAAATGAATGAACAGATTAATTAAAGTATTGTCCATCGCTGCCTACTACTTTTTCCCTCTCAGGCAATTTTCGAATTCCATCTCGAAAAAATAACTCGTCTTTGGAGGCGATCCGATTTTGGAATCAATTTTCGATTTCTGCGAAAGAAGTGAACCGGTGACTTGCATCCTTCAGAATAACCAATAATCAGAAGGAACAATGTCCGGAGAATATGGTGGGTGCGGTAAAACACCATTTGTGCATTTCCAAATATATATTTTTTTTACGACTTTAGCGACATGAGGCCGAGCGTTGTCATGAAGAAGAATAACTTTATCATGGCTTTGTTCGTATTCCGGCCGTTTTTCTCGCAATGCACGGCTCAAACGAATCAATTGTAGTCGATACCGATCGCCGTAATGGAATCGCCAAGCTTCAGCAGCTCATAGTAAACAAGACCCTTTTAGTCCCAGAGCATGATTTTCGAGTCATGAATGTTCGATCGTGGTGTTGATGTTGAGGTCGATGGCAACGATTGACCAGGTTTAGCATAGTATTTTTTCTTCTTGTCATAGAATATCCACTTCTCATCTCCAGTCACGATCACGATGCAAAAAACCTTTTTTCTATTGTCTTTGAATTAGCTGTTCGCAAGTGAAAAATCGCCTTTCAACGTCTCTCGGTTTCAGTTCATAAGGCACCCAATTTCCTTGTTTTTGAATTATTTCCATGGCTCTCAATCGTACAGAAACAGCTTGTTGAGATACCTCCAATGATTCTGCAACCTCCTCTTGCGTTTGACTCTGATCTTCTTCGAGTAATGCCTCTAATTCTTTGTCTTCGAATTTTTTTAGCTGTCCAGCGCGAGGCTTGTCTTCAATGCTGAAATTTCCATCCTTGAAACGTCGAAACCATTTCCTACATGATTTATCAGTTGGAGCAGTGTCACATAAACTTCGACAAGCATTCGATGGGCTTCAGCCGCACTTTTCTTCCAATTAAAGCAGAAAATCAAAACTTTCTGCAAATGCTGCTTGGTTAACACAAAATTCGATATTTCAAACACAGTAAAAATTAAGGTTTTGTATGAAATTCAAAGCGATATAAACTGAATATTATTAGCAGATGTTTAACCTCTTTGAAACCGCCAAAATCAGCTGTTAATTGGCTCCAAAATTGGAGCCAATCGCCTCCAAAGACGAGTAATTTTTTCGAGATGGAATTCAAAAATTATCTGAGAGATGGGAAAAAGTAGTAAACAGTGATGGACAATATTTTAATTGATTTGTTTTGAAATAAAAGCATTTTTAAACGGACCGAACTAATTTGTACTCCCAATACATAGATTGAAACAAGATCTTAGAAATTTTTAGTTTTTCATAGATATTCGTAATGGGATGTAGAATAGTATTGTTTGAGGGCAGAGGATTTCTAGGTTTTTCAAAGAAACAATGCTCTACGTCTCTCTACAAATATATATTGAATATATATGAAAAATACAAATATATACTCTACAAATATATATGAAAAACTAATAATTTCTAAGATCTTATTTTAATCTATATAATTTTTCGTAAAAGTTTTTCCGCCAGAGTAAATTCACAAAGTATTCTTTAAGTTTTCTCCTTTCCTGAATTGTAATTTCTTAGAAATCCACACAAGAACACAATAAGAATACTTCAAGAAGTTTCATATATGTTTCGAATTTTTGAGAACTTCTTAAAACATTCATATAATGTTTCCTCTATATCAACAGATATATCTGAATTCAAGAAGTACTTAAAATAGGCATATAGGGTTATAAAATATCCAGTAAGGCTCTCAGTTTCACAACTCACGATTAACTCTTATTTCTTATTTCTCTTGTCTTCCAATTCTTGAAAAGAGATAACAAAAAAGTTGAATCTCGAACCTTAAGAGTTAACCATGAATTGTGAAATTAGACTTAATTTCAAAATTTGTTCGCATTATGTTTTCCATATACCTACCTTATCATGTTATTGGGTCTCACAGCCAGCTCGGCTGCCACGATTGTCATAAATTATGTTCCAAAATATACAAATAACAAGTCCAAAAACAAGAAAAAATTTGACAAAAATTAGGGATGATGCAATACTCGACAAAAATTAGGGATGATGCAATACTCAAGTCGAGTCGAAACATGTCCGACTCGACTTGAGTATTACATCATCCCTAATCCCAGTACACGCTCAATAGAAAACTTCGAATCGTATCTAGCCATATTTATGATCTATCGATTGCGCATGTGTATTTGCAATTTCTCATGAATTCTCAGAGTGGAATAGTCGTTGCTCAAGATTCGAAATGGTTTTAAGCTAATGCATGAATAAATCAGAGAGCCATATTAGCATCTTAAGATATTGGCTACGTTCTCAACTCAACAGTGAACTCAACAGTTGAGTGAGCGTTTGCTGCTATTGATGTATTCTTCCAGATTTAAAATGCTGATTGGATGATCTAAAAAAATATACCAATAACAGCGAGCACTCATTCAATTGTTGAGTCCGCTGAACGCAACCATTGCTTCAGATTAAGAACGGATTATGGATTCCGGCCTTTGAGTATTCTAGGTAGAATATTCTAGGGGGCTGTCCAAGCTGTCAGTGGCCTAGTTTCCGGTTTAATCTGGATCAGAATGTAAGAACCAATCAACTACAGTCGAGCATTCTCCTGTCATTCGACTATAACAGAGGAATACTCGACTGTAGTTGGTTTATTATAGCTCAGTCATAGTTTATGACACCATCTACCAAAAAAAAAAAGCAACTTTTTCGCCAAGTTTGATAAAAATACAAAAATTTATGGTCACCGCAGTCACCTATCTGATCCACATCCCTATCCAACGATATTTACCTCAGTACTCGCAAAGATTTGCACATTTCGGGCTGATTCCGGCGAGCGATCCCCACTACCGCTCGAAGCTCGGCAGCCGAGAGCGCTCATGACGCTCAGGAGCGACTTTGTAGCTTAAACATGCGGAGGTCATACCTTACGTAATTAAAGAATATAGTATTTTTCTTGCAAAATAATTTTTATTTTCTTTAAAAAATACTAAATTAAAATACTAAATTTTCTAAAAAAACATTTTATCATAATAATTCTTGCCTACCAAAAACCATTCAATAATTGTTATAAGTTTATATCGAGAAGTTTCTATAATAGACTTGCGAAGATTGAAATCAGGAAATACGTGAATCTGGAAATTCCGTGTTTTCCATACGAAGTTTTACAAAGTTTCAAGTAACAAGGATTCTATATCGCAATAACTATTTTCTTCTATAAGCGAATATAATTTTGTCATTTTAATTATTATTAATGATTAATTGTTAACATTCTCTTTAACATATGTAACATTGTTTTTATGTAATTGTTTAAAAAAGAATGTTAAACAATTACATAAAGACGATATAAAAATTTCTTGATATATTATAGAAACTTCTCGGTGTAAATTTATAACAATTATTGAATGGTTTCTGATAGGCAAGAATTATTATGACAAAATTTCCGTTTTGGAAAATTTAGTATTTGATTTTAAGAAAATAAAAATTGTTTTGCAAGAAAAATATTCTTTAGTAAGGTAAGATGCAACCTCCACACGTTACGCTCCTGAGCCAAAGCGTCATGTAAGTGCTCGGCCGCCGAGCCTCGGTAGTGGGGGTAGCACGTCGGTCCGAAATGTGCAAATCTTTGCGAGCACTGCTTTATCTATATAATAGCGTACTCGAACTATATCATGATGATATGAATATTTGGTGTGGATGAAGATATATTACTTATGAAGTGTGAAATTTCTAGCTCTACGGTAGGATGTCAAAACCATAAAGGACTTTAGGAACTTGTAAAAAAATTTTTTCTATCCTTAAAAATGTTTCTTATAACCCAGTTAAATGCAACTATTAAAGGCTCTGTAAAAGATTTTAGGAAAATTCCAACTGGATCTTGTTCTGGGTGAATAGATCTTCAATTTGAGGGGAGTAATGATTCATTTGAACATTTGGAACCTTGTTAAAATCGATCTTGAACTCGAAATTTGGTCATTTTTTCACATTAATTGTATTATATTTTTTAAGACATATATTTACCAAGGGTTAAATTAATTATTGCATTGTGTTCAGCGATTCAGAAAACATACAATACCACATTTAAAATTCGCATTAAGCTATTTTTGCATCAAACACGTATTTAAAAAAATCGAAACTTTGATTTAAAAATCATTCACAAGCGATCTCTAAATCTTAATAGTTTTTGATAAAAATTTAGAGATATTCTTTTGACATAAAATAGAAGCTTTTAAGCCCATTAGAAAAAAAAATATTTTCTTTTCTTGTTAGTTAATGTGTATGTATACACAATGTGCGTGTGTGTGTGTGTGTGTGTGTGTGTGTGTGTGTGTGTGTGTGTGTGTGTGTGTGCGTGCGTGCGCGCGCGCGCGCGTATGATTTATATGTATTTATAAAGATATATGCATCAAAATAATTAAATCTTTTGCGTTTCATTGCCGACTCTTTACGGACTCTTTTCATGCTTAAGATTGTGTTCGAAACTTACTGTCAGTATTGAAAAACTAGTTTACATATTATGTGCACTATAGATTTTCAGTAAGCCATCATACACAAAATAGCAGAAGTTGCACAACTACATAGCCATCGACGAGATACAATTAAAGACGTTTCTATGGAAGTTTACGTGTGACTATTAAAATTTAAGTAATTAAGAGTAAAAAACTAATAATGTAGTACTAATTTATGATTTATTATTTTCGTTGGGACGTATATTTAAAACTGTGATTTTAATGTTATCGTCTGAGTTTGATTATTAAATAGAGATGAGAACTGTAAAAAAAAAGTTATAATTTTGCGTTATAATATAAGATATTATAGCATTACAAGTATATATGCATACTTATTTATGCAGCAATAAAAAAATCATGAATTTAATAATGTTTATATTCAAATATTTACATTAATTAGAAATTTATATCAATCATATCATCAATAATATCATCATTCTTCCTTTATCCATTATTCCAATTATCCTTGACGGACCCTTCGAGCACATTGATAATCACAAAAATTTATTCAGAATCATGCCTAATAGTATAGCGAACCTGGGATCTCCGAATTATATTAGATGTACAACTTTGCTTCCGCCGTTTTCCTATAGATGGTTTTAGCGGTAAGTGGTGGTCGAAATAAATAGATCATAGACGTCATACAATAAACTTGGGCATCTGTCAACATAACCCCATAGAAACATTAGTCGATTTGTGTCTGCATCATAAAGTTATTCTCGATAGAAAATGTCAGTTTACGAGCCAAATTCTCGTCATTTGCGGGAGGTTTTAATTTTTTGCTTCAATATGAAGAAATCTGCGGTTGAGGCTCATCGAATGCTCTCGAATACTTATGGTGAGGTCGTTATTAGTGAAAGAATGTATCGTGAGTAGTTTCAACGCTTCAAGAATGGTGATTTTGACATCCAAGGTCATGCTCTGTATTTGGTGGGACCTGCTCGGCGTAGTGTATTATGAACTGTTAAAACCGACTGAAACAATCACAGGCGATCGGTATCGAACGCAATTGATGCGATTTTGAGTCGAGCATTGAAA
>NW_017259583.1:1007737-1012533 GCF_001594045.1 Atta colombica | reverse complement strand
TCTGACTATCACTTGTTTCGATCAATGGCACACGGCCTGGCTGACCAGCACTTCCGGTCTTATGAAGAAGTAAAAAATTGGATCGATTCGTGGATAGCCTCAAAAGATGACCAGTTTTTTCGACGCGGGATTCGTACGCTACCCGAAAGATGGGAGAAAGTAGTGGCCAGCGATGGACAATACTTTGAACCATGTATACCAGTTTTTTACAATAAAGAATTTCGGAAAAAAAACGGCGGAAGCGAAGTTGTACACCTAATATACTGAGTTTCTTGCATTATGTGCTATATCACTTCTTTAATTGATAAGTGTGTCATTTATTGTCTATTTAAATTTCAAAGATTTCAATCGCTGAATTCCCACGAAGGAACTTTCAGACACTTGAAAATGATTTTCAAAAAAATTCTTTGAAAACCTTTGAAAATATTAAAATTTTATCTTCGGAAATATCACTGAATTCTCGAATTTCAATGAAGTTCAAGAACTTTTAGATATTTGGAAATTATTTTTTCAGAGAATTCGTTGAAAGTCTCTAAAAAATGAGAAACCATGAAAGTTCTTCAGAGACATTTCCAAATTCAGCAAAATTCAGCGACTTTTAGACACTTGGAAATAATTTTCACAAAATTTGCTGAAAATTTGTGAAAAGCGAAAAGCCGAGAAAATTCTATTTTCATAGACATTACTGAATTTCTGAATTTCACTAAAATTTTGGTATTTTCAGACATTTAGAAATGATTTTCAAAGAATTCATCAAAAATCTGTGAAAAGTGAAAAGTCGTGAAAAAATTCCGTTTTTACTAGAGATATTACTAATTGAATTCCCGAATTTCAGCGAAATTCAGAGACTTTCAGACACTTGGAATAATTTTTAAAAAAAATCGCTGATAATCCCTGAATTTCCTTGAGGAAGTCTCTGAATGTTACTAAAAATCCTTGGAAAATTTTTTTAGGTATTTGTAGCGAAATTTTCAGAAACATTTTTTCACCAGGACAATAGGAAAGCTGTCTGCAATTTGGTTCAAATAAAAGGAATGTGCTATTTTAATATATCTAGAGCTGTAACTGACCAATTATTGGTGCTTTCTATCATATTTATGTTGTACATTTACACGGTCGGTTCTCATTCTCGAAGTATCTTTCATGATGTGATAAAGAAAAGAGATATGCTGTTGCGCAAGAAAATGATTATAATGAGGTGGAACAAGTGATCGATATTAATATATCAGCATTTATTTGTCTGCGATACTCAAAATGTGGTATGATTTAAATAAGGAAATGACAATGAATGACTTTATTTTTGAGAACTACTATTGTTTGAACTTTTTATTATCATCTAATAATTATTAATAATAATTTAATAATAATTATTATAAATCCCTTTTAGTTAATAATAATAATAATAATAATAATAATATTAAATTATTCATATGAAAAGGACAAAGATAAATAAATAAAACACTTTATCAGAATTTATTGGAAAAAAATATAAATAATATAAATTTGTATAATAATAACATTTAATTATATATCTACCACTTTTGATTTTGAGGTAATCTCCATGCTACAAGCTTTCACTTTGCAATATTATTGTCTTTTGGAAAACGAAGAAAATTTTATTTTTTCTACTTTCGCATTTTTACTGCGATTTTTAACACATCTTAACGCTGTATGTCATCTCTTTTTACGAAAATTTATTACAAGTGATACGCCAGTCCCCCCCTTCTCTCTCTCCCTCCCCTCCTCCCTCTCCCCCCTCTCCCCCCGTACTCTTTTTACTATTATTTTCCAATTATGGAAAGCGACTTGTTCCAACACTATATATATGCAGAACAAATCCAAATTTAGTGTACCTCATGACCACACCACTTCTTTATTACACCATGACATCTTTCCTTCAGCTCATCTGAAATATAACAGTTTGATAGCGTTTGATTTGATATAAGGGATGTCGGGGTTAAAAATAATATTTTTTTGTTTTTATAAATTAAAAAGAAGTCTATATTTGTCCTTGATTTTCAATTTATCTATACATATAAGGAGGAGATTCAAGATTAGTTTCATAATAATAGAATGCGTTAATTCTTTCTAAAAGTGTTGCCATTTTAATAGACCGAGGTACGTTGTTATTTTTTATCCTGACTTGGAGTTAAAAATAATAACGTTGTGGCAAGCTGTAACCTATATTAATATGAGTTAAATAGTGCGAAATGAAAGCAGAAAAATCAATGAAATTGTTTTCAATTACTTATTATAGTTTTTAATTACATATTAAATTAACAAACTAAACATATTAAATTAACAACATATTTAATTACATATTAAATTAACAACTGTAATACATATCTTTCACTGGCTTGACATATTATTATTTTTTATTATAAGTGATCAAATATAAATTGTGCTTTTTAATTACCACTATATAATTATAATAATCAACAAATATAAATTGTCTCCTTTAATTAATACAATATAATATTATTATAATATTACAAAATTTTTTTCCTTATAAGGAGCACAACATAATAGTTTGTCTTGATCGATATTAGAAGGAAAAATTTAAAATTAATAAAAAAAACAATCTTAATCGTTTTCAGAAGATTTTTCAGAATAACAGTTGAAGCACGTAAAATAACTTATCAGGTTTGATACAACGCTCATGTGCCTAGTTTGTACACATAAGGCATCCAATTTTCGCCTGATTTTATTGCAGTGTACGCTTCAATACAAACTAAACATGAACAGTTTAGTCATTGTTATCGCTGTCTTTATTTTCTTTGTCATTTTTTATTGTCATTTAGTGTCATTTTCTTTGTCATTATTTTCTTGCAAAATTTTCTTTTTCACGCTTTTTTTTTTCTTTGCAAATATCTTTGGTTTATTTTTGGTTTTCTTTTCCAACTTTCTTTTTGTTTTTTTTCTTCGCCTCTTATTCTAATTCCAATGAATTTTTTTCCGGAGTTAAAATGGTCTGTTAAAATGACAGCTTTGCTAATTACGAGCTCTTCCTTTCATTACAGCTTTAGGAAAAAGTCTAATAATTTCGGGAGAGAAATTTGCATTTTTTATTATTACTTCTTCATTATTTATTATTGATATTCCACATGTGACGCCATTTGCTGTATCAATATCGATATTATTTATCGTCATTGTGCTAATTGTCTGCAAAATTGCATTAGTATCATTGTTGGTATTATCAGATTTGAGACATCAGCTGATATCATAGATAAATCGGTGACAAAAGACAGTGTGAAATCAGTTTTATTAAAGATATTTTGGTCAAAGGGATAAATTCTAGTCTTTCTAAATCCTTGAATATTTATTGGTGTAGCTGCAAGTGCCTTTACAATGCCTGGTAGGTCATAAATGGTTATACTTTTCCCAGGATTATTTCTTATCCAATTGTCTTGAGCATTCGCGCAATATATCTTGAAGAGTCCATTCACACATCGAGAGATTATAATTTGTGTGTATGGTGGAAATGAAAACATAATGATGTTGTTTTCTTTGGCTTTTTATACAACTTGAAAATCAATGTTAGAAAAATAGTTAGCTAATAATAATGGAACAAGTTCTGATGAAGTTGGTTTGACATGTTTAATAAAATGATCCAAAAATTAAAAATTCAGTGGCCGTCATCTAATCAGATTTCCTACACCAATACTTTCTGGTGGACCGTCTCGAAGAAACAAATCTTTATTTAAGTCTTGCTTAAACATTGGTGTTGTTGCCATTTGCATTAATTGCCAATTCTATAGTGACTAAAGTTCCTCTCTCACAGATGTTATGGAATTCACCTGCTTAGATCCTTTTTGAGTTATGATTTTTTTTTAGTTTCTGCACTGTTATCACACCAGTTTCGTCTAAATTCCAAATTCGAGAAGAGAGAAAATCATGACGCAACATTTCGCCTAGTTTTAAAAAGTTCTCCACATTATACTTATTGAATGTAACACAGCTTAGCGAGTAGCTTTGTCAACCAATTAGCTTTTTGATTGTTCCGCCATGATACGGGAACTTCAAGACCAAATGATGTAATGTAGTCATAAACTAATTTTGTATTTCGCATGATAGTAAACCAAAGTAAATACTTGCACATCTTATCAAATATTCAGCTAGCTTCTTTTCTTGATTTTTATGGAAAATCAATCGGGATTTTTTATATCCAACGGACTTATCCTGATCCATTTTTTGCTTTTTTATAAATCTACTTAAAGTGACGTGATATAATTCGAAAGTTTTTACTACAGATCTCACTGATTTGCGTTCATCAGTCACTAATCGGACGATTGTTTTATAAATATCTAAAGAGACAATCCCGTGAATTGTTTTTCTTTTATAATTCCCATTGTGATTCTAAAAAACAAAAAAAAAGATATACTTACAAACCATCTACAATATAGTTTGTGTTAGACTCTAAAGTTGCTTTCTTTTTAAGTGACACAAGTCGACACAAGTGTTATTCTATTCTTCTTGATATTTAATTCACTGAGAAAAAGGATTTTGTTAACAAGCCACCTTAACAAGTGATCGATAAATATGTGACAACAAAATTGATTTATTATGATTGTCACTAGTCTGTTATACTAACCAATTTTTAGTAATAGAAACAAACTATATAGAACCTAACCTATCTTTTGAATAGACTTTACGATCATTTATTATAGAAATCATAGATAATCGTGGGGTCTTAAATTGTAGAAAACTGATCAATCACAGTCAAATATAGAGAGAATACTTGACTAGAATTGGTCAATTTTTTACGATTTGAAACCCTATAACCGTCTACGACTTCT
>NW_017259583.1:1003053-1007637 GCF_001594045.1 Atta colombica | reverse complement strand
ATATATATATGATTATTTGTTATATTGACGAATGAGAAATAATTAATTTGCAATAATAACTAATTGACTCATTTTCTTAACAAATATTACATTTATTTTCCCTTGATTTATGTCTATAACAAAAGTATTTCTTTCAAAATCTTCTGACAAAGATAGAACGACTGTGTCGACTGTGTCTTCTTAAATAAAAACAGCCTAAGTTGTAACATAGTACAATTTGCCCTATTGGCATGTTCTTCTAATCCCAAAATACAAAATTTATTAAAATGAAGTGTATGAATAACGGTCAAAATATAATAAAATGATATTGTATATATGTGCACTGATTCCCAAGTATGCGAGTAGAAATAATTCCTAATAAAATTTAATATTTAAGAATGACCCAAAATAATACGTGGATCGTTTGATAAGTTTGGTAAATTTCCATGAAATGTGCTACAATCCATTTGATGACACGACATCTCGAAAGATCCACTCTTCGAATCCCTTCAGGCCAAATTTCAGCCAGAAAGGACGCATAGTTCACGTTTGGTAGTCATTTAAAGTAGACTGTCTCAAAGTCTGCAAAATACTCATTGACGGCGACAATGACTTCCTCATTTGACGAGAATTTCTTCCCACCGAACCAAGTTTTTAAGTTTGAGAACAGGAAGAAGTCACACGGGGCCAAATCCGGAGAATAGGGTGGATGAGGAATCAATTCATAGCCCAATTCGTAGTTTTGTCATTGCACCGGTCGACTTGTGAGACAGCGCGTTGTTTTGATGGAAGAGCACTTTTTTGCGCGCCAATCTCGCTTCAAATGACTACCAAACGTATGAACTATGCGTCCTTTCTGGCTGAAATTTGAAAGGGATTCAAAGAGTGGATCTTTCGAGATGTCACGTCTTCAAATGGATTGTAGCGCCATTTCATGGAAATTTACCAAATTTATCAAACGACCCACGTAACATCGAGAAATATTTACTAACGTAATGTGCAGACACAGCGTGCGCTCTGCGAGCAGAGCGGGACGCGCCAACGCAGCGGCATTTCTCGACAGTTCTCATTCTTATCTCATTCAGTATCCGTTATAGCACTATCCGTTTTCTTGACAAAGTTATAAACTGTGTTTTAATCTACCCCTGTTACTTTTAATCCCGGCTTCCCCTATATATGATTATCGTTTGATGAAGAAAAAAAACAATTCGTTATATATCTTTATTTTTATTGCAAAAAATTTAGCCAAGTTTTAGAGCAAAATCGACAATTTTTATTTGACAAATCATCATTTTCTCAATATTAATTTTTTTAACTTGTTTATCAAACATATGTAAAATCGAACGCTATCAAACTTTTATATTTCAGATGATCTGGAAGGAAAATATATCTTGCCAACCAGTGACGGAGATACTCTATCTTTGAGGAGAAATAGCAGACATAATTTTTTATTAACTTTAATAAAAAAAATGATAACGTTTCAGTATAACAAAATAATATCGCAGAATTCAAATGTTTATTTGAATTGAATTTGACTTTATACTTTCGTCAATAAAAATTCCAAAAAAATTGATTTTTTCGCTCAAAAAGTCTCTTTTTAAAACTTGAAACTTAGGATGCATTACATAATGCGCATGATGTATCATTTTATTCTTCTTTGAGTGCAATAAATTTCATGCTGCAAATGCTTTGAAAATCTTTAGAATTCTTTGACTTAATTCGTAAAATTCTTTCTTCTGATTAGTCAATGAAGCATTTGCAGCGTTAAGTAAATCGCACTCAAAGAGGAATAAAATGATACATACATGCGCAGTATATATGAAATACATCCTAAGTTTTAAGTCTTAAAGGGGGGAGCTTTTCATTTTTTGAACGAAAAAAGTTGATTTTTTAGAATTTTTTTTTAAATGTTCTAATAATTAGGATAAAATGATACAATATGTGTATCATTATATATAAAATGAAACATATTTCTTAGATAATGACTTATTATAGAAAATCTATTAAAGACAGAAGCACACAGTTTTGCGTTACACATAATACTTAAGAAAATGAATCAATCAAAGTCCTTTATTTCCTTCCTTTTTATGAAATAAAAGATTTTTATTATGATTGATTTTCTTATATCTTATGCATTATGCGTTATGCAAAACTCTGTGTTTTTGTCCTGAAGCCGATCACACATTAAATAATATAAGCTGCATAAAGCATATGATTTGTTCTTATTTCAAGATCATCTTAAAAGGATAAAGGTTAGTCATATTGTAAACAGCACAGACAATTTACACAGACAATTTACATCAATATGCACTTATATAACAATTATATTTTAAGAGAATTTAGACATCTAAGTCCAATTTTAAGAACTTCATGTTGTTTCTTCTCAGTGAGAAATGACTCATCGAAATGATATCGAAAATATGTTTCGAAAACTGATCAAAATATTTATCGATTTCGATGAATTTGTGGTACTCGATTCAATGAATTTTTGACGCTCAGAATTATTCAAATTCGATGAATTTTCGACGCTCTAAACAATACAATAATACAATATTTTAACAAAAAAAAATAATAATTTTTTACATCTCTAGTTTAATCAGCTGTCTTCGTTGTTTCGCGTATATTCCATGTATTTTATTAATTACAATTAATTTTTGAAAACGCATTGCCGATGAGATTTGAACCTATGATTCTTAAAACAGTAGTCTAATGCAACAGTAGTCTAAAGCTGAGCTAGCGATCAAGTCATCATCAGCGCTATACCTTCTAAATATTCTTTCATGTCTCTGCTGACAAATTAATATTATTAATATTTAAGGAGATTAGAAAAGGAAATTACGTTAGCATCTACGTTCTTAATTAAGTTAAGGAATAATAATCCCAGCAAATGAGAACGGATTGGATTGAATAAATCCGTACGAATCAAGTTTTTGAATCCGCCCCAAAAAAGGTATTAAATTTTGTAGAGATTGAATACACTGAATCCTTTTTTATATGTTTAGATAAGTATATAATAACGTGAACTTTATGGATTCATATAGATTTAGAAATGAAGGTAGTCTGAGACAAAAAGTGATTTATCGTTGGAAAATGCACTAAAATCACAAATATATGAATCATTTCTTTCCGAATGAGACCTAGTACACAGAGTATACAACATTACGAATTCATGGCAATAGGATGAATCCTAGATATAATCTGCACTATCGTGAGCAGGGTTATATCTAGAAATTACCTTGTCGGCCAAGGATCCGCAATGTTACGCACTTTGTATATCGTACCGGAGTTTAGTTTGGGAGGCAACGATTTATGTATATCACCTCAGTGCGTGTTTTTCAACGATATCACTTGCTGAGATCGGTGACTAGCAGTTGATAGGTCTCCCATGTTAGACAATTTTTTAATACCGTATGTTAAATTCAATCGAATTAGTTCATTGCGTTGAATATTGAATAAGATACCAAAAGTAAATAACCAAACGTAATTCGGATTCAACCGGATTAGTAGTGTTTCATTTCTATGCACATTGGGTGAGATACAAAAAGTAAATAATTAATTCATAATTACTGATTCAAGCGAATTAGGTAGAAAAAAATTTAATAAATTCAAAAATTTGATTCGACATCACTTCAATGAATAATTTTCAACAATTTCATTTTTCAATAATTTCTCGTTAGGATGACAAAGCAATTTATTTGTTATCGATCTCCATTTGTTTATAACTTATATTTTACAAAAGGAGATCAGATTAAAACGAAATTATTCTCTGGTTAACTAAATATGGAATCACACGATGCTCGATTTCTTGAATGTATACAGCCTGCTACGTCTGATATATACTAGAATTCCTTCATGCATTGAATGCATGCTGTATATACATTTTTATATTTATATTTATTTTTTATATTTATATTTATGGATTATTTATTTTCTTGTATGCACCCATGCATGATGTAGGTAAACATGGTGTGTTCTTGCGCATGTTTATCTGCTACAATCAATCAGAGCTTGATCTATTTTCGCTATTTTTTGGCGGATTTTATTTCAATACACCTGCTATGATAGTAAAACTCAGTTTCTCATATAGTATATAATCACTTATTTATAGTAAATAATTATTTATTTATAACTTTTTTATTATTATTTATTATTTCTTAATATTTAACATATTTTGCAATCATTTCAAATCGTATGACAATCACGCGAATATATATGTTGTAAACTGGCGGAAAATAAGGTCAGCGCATTGCGCAAACTTATTTTTAGTTTGTTCGCGTCGCATGCTCCAAATTAATCTAGAGAGCACTTAGATCAGTAAGGTGGTTGAAGCAATTGCATTCATGTGCTCCAATATTCAGTGGATTTAGGACAAGTGAACATATCACCTAACTTAATCCATAAGATCACTCGATCACGAGTCGGACATGTGCCTCATTTCGTTTCGAGTATTTTGTTACCTTGATTATTTGAAAAGCATTTTATACAAAATAAATGCGTTTTTAATAAATATAAAAGTTATATTATATTGGAGTACAAATAAGTTTCGGCCGTTTTTTATCAAAAATTAAGCATTTATTGTGAAAGAACGGTACATAATGTTTTATT
>NW_017259583.1:993473-1002953 GCF_001594045.1 Atta colombica | reverse complement strand
ATTTTATTTTATTGTATTAATATTATTTTATTTTATTTAAAAAATTTTTCTAATTTTATTAATTTTATTTATTTAATTTTATTTAATTATTCTTTTTATTTTATTTTATTAATGTTATATTATATTTTTATATTTATATCAAAAACGTCAAAATCATTTATTAAATGCGTTTTTATACAAAATAAATACTTTTTTCGATACAGTATGTGTGCGTACCATGCCCCAATTGTACCACTTTTTGAAGTGAGGCAAATGGAGCGTGCTCTTAATTGGAGTATCCATGCTCTAACGCGACGTAAACATCTAGTCGCTATATTGATTTCGGTGACGTGACGTATTGGAGCGTGTTGGACATGTTGGAGCGTGTGACACGAACAAACCTCTAATTAGTTACACATCATATCTACTTACATCATGGCATGCACCAATAAAAAAAATAATTGCTAATTTCATAGTTATTTTGTTAGACTGTATGCATCAAACCAAGCATAGCAGCATGCATGCGTGTATGCTTATCATTCAAGAGATCAAGCATTGTGTGATTTCATTTTAAGCTGGGAAATGATAATCACAAAGCTATTTATTCGTTCTCGATCTCCATTTATTTATAACTTAATATTTAATAAAAGGAGATCAGATGGAAATGAATTATACCAGAAATTTCTTCTTGTTGCGAATTTATGATAGATTACATGAAAATTTTCAGTTATAATTAAACTTTTCTGTTATATATAAAGTATTGATGTTTCATCATTTCTATATATTATATATCAATTCAAATTATTTCGAAATTCACTTTTTATATAATATGTTTTTATATATGACACTTTTAACCATTATATAAAATAAAATTTATGAATGAAAAATTATATTGTATTAGCAATCACGGATAATGTAACGATTTCATTTGAGCATAATTTTATATATTAATTTATATAAACACATATAAAAATTTATATATAGAAGAAAACTCTCTGTGATAGGCGCCTATGAAGTAACACGTTTCTGCTAAATAATAAACTAATAAACACTATCTATTGGTTCTACCATATAACTAGATACAGCAATAATGAATTTATTGCTTTTGGAAACTATTGAAAACTATTTAGTAGAAAATTTATTATTAGATAATGTCTATAGTAGTTATAAAAAAAGATTTTAGAATTTAGATGTTTTCAAGTTCCATTGAGATCAGAGAAACTTTAAACCTTGTTTATTATTTAATAAGTAAATACTTAACAATAAATTCTTCATGTAATGATAGAGGTCGTTATAATAGAAAAATACAAGATATGATAATTTGCTTAATTACAGAAGTTAGATTTAATAATCATAAAACCGTAAGACGTGGAAATCGTATTGGGTTGTCCGGAAAGTTCGTGCCGCAAAAGATTTAAATTTAATAAATGTATACTAAAATTCATATCTTCTGCGTTTCAATTTTCCTTCAAAATCGGCACGAATTTTCCGGACAACTCAATAATATGCATGGTATAAGAATATAAGGTATTTCATTGCGCATAAGCGGAAAAATATTAGAACAACCAATCAGAAATTTGTCCAAAATTTAGCGCTAAATTCAAATGCAGTGTTGGTAAAAATACATAACAATTGTAAAAACAAAATTAAAATTTGAAAAAATATTGGGAGTACAAATAAGTTTCCGCCGTTTTTTATCAAAAATTAAGCATTTATTGTGAAAGAACGATACATAATGTTTTATTCAAAGTAATGGCCATCGCTAGCCACTACTTTTTCCCATCTTTCTGGTAGCATGTGTATTCCGCGTCGGAAGAACGCTTCATCTTTTGAGGCTATCCAATCATCGATATAATTTTTAGTATCTTCATATGATGTGAAGTGCTGCTCAGACAGACCATGCGTCATCGATCGGAAGTGGTAATCGGAAGGAGCAATGTCTGGAGAATACGGCGGGTGGGGTAGAACTTCCTATTTGAGTGTTTCTAAGTAGGTTTTGACCGGCACCGCAACATGTGATCGAGCATTATCATGCAGGAAAATAATTTTGTCATGCCTGGAGTAGTAATGGGCACGTTTTTCCTTGAGTGCTCACCTCAATCTCATCAATTGTGTTCGGTAGAAAGCCCCAGTAATGGTCTCGTTCGGTTTGAGCAATTCATAATACACGACACCAAGCTGATCCCAAATACACAACATGAGTTTTTTTCCATAAATATCTGACTTGGTTATCGATGTTGAGCATGGTCCCCATGATTTCCTCTTCTTTGGGTTATCGTAGTGGATCTATTTTTCATCACCAGTGACTATACGATGCAAAAAACCCTTTCGTGTCGCTTGGCAAGCAGCATTTCACATGTGAAAAATCGGCGTTCAACGTTTCTCGGCTTCAGTTCATATGGAACCCAATTCCCTTGCTTTTGAATCATTCCCAATGATTTCAAACGATATGAAATTGTTTGTTGAATCACTCCTAATATAAGTGCAAATTCTTTTTGCGTTTGGCACGAATCTTCATCCAATAATGCTTTCAATTCCGCTTCGTACATTTTCGCTCTTCCGCTACGTTCTTCGTCTTCGACGTCAAATCGTTCACCGTTTTTAAATTTTTGAAACCACTCACGACAACTTAACTTTTCTCACTTAAGGCAGCATCACCATATGCTTCTACAAGTAAAATTCTTTGTTTTAATAAAATCAAATAACTTAAAAAATAAATAATTGAAATAACTTCTAATTGATATCAAAATGATGAAATGTCAATATCTTAATAAATACTATGTAATATGCTTATTTAAAAGTCTGGCGATGAATATATTCGTCTTCCTTTAAAGAATATTTATATAAAATATAGATCGAAATAAGTTTCAAAGGATTATGCCCATTAGGGGAATTTGAGCCCTAGATGAATAACTTTGAGACATGCCTAAAATTTTAAAGTATCAAAGAGAATAAAAAATTTCATAAGCCCAACTTTATAGGAGAGGTTTCCTTAGAACTATCCAAAGTTCGCTATTATGATAGAATGTATTATTAGTCTTATCCAATTTCTCTGCTCCAGAGCACCCCCCGTGGTGACGGCGGTAACGGATTGTACCAAAGACATTGAAGTAATATTTAAAATGTATTTGATACAGTTCATTAATCCGATTAAGTCCCTAATCGCGATTCATACCGTCAGGTCACAGAAATTCGGATTTGCTTGTAATGCCTCTGGAATTCGTTTTGGGAGGGGAAGCGGCAAATGGGGTAAACTAGTCTTTGTACGGGGTACCTCGAGGCAACTACTGATCGCGATGAGATCCACTGTGGGCAATGTGGAAAATATTTAAAAAATCAGTCGTGTAAACATTTATTGACTGAGGAAGTGCTAGATTTCTGAGAACAAGAGCTTAGTAGTTTCACAAGAGCTCCTCTCAATACATTTAAATATATATGTCTATTGCTATTATAAAAGAAAACATACTAAAAGAGATAGAAACGTTACAGTTAAAAATACTGAATTCGCAGCTTCTTTATCAAATCAATTAAACCTTTTGTTTCTTTGTCTCTTTCTTCCTTCTTCATTGATTAATATATATCATTTATAACTATTCATTTGAAGTCTAAAAAAAATTTTAGTTGTCTTCGTCAAGATTGGATATATTCCAGATACTAGATGATTTGAGAAATTGAATAAAACCAATCCTACATGTATATAATACATAATATTAGGTATGGAAAAAAGTTCGTGGCGTTTTTCCCGTTAGATGGCATTAAAAAAACGCCACGAACTTTTTCCCACTTAATACATGGTCATAATAACTTCGAACAGCTGTAGCACTCAAGGGACTCATTTTATAAAGTTGTTCATATGGAATTTTTTAATCCTTTTTTTATGCTCTACAATTCTAGCTATGTCTCAATGCTGTTCAGCCGAGGTCCAAACAGAGGGGGCTCTTTTCGAGCAATATTTCAATTCGATGAAATTTCATTGATTTTGATGTCAATTTGACATTAATTCAATGAGTCATTTCTCGCTGGGTTCATGCAAATTACTGTGGACTATGGACTCTATGGACCGGACATTTCGTAAGTACGGATTGCACAACTTTTATATGAAACAAATGCTGTCACAACGTGATAACTCTGGAGCGCCATATTGGACTAAGAAATGATAAAGATCTCAATTTCAAAATTTTTTGTCGTTTTCAGCAGCAGATTCCATCTCAAACATATACTAAAACATATATTTTAATCCTGCCCTTGATGAAAAAAATTCAAAATTTGGATGTTTATCAAAAATCAAATTATATTTAATAACTCTTAAATTTAAACAATAATAAATATTGATTAGCGGGCAATAAGAGCATCGATATCGCGGTACTTGGATCGCAATACATAAAATATATTTACTATAATTTTACATTACTGTACTTGTTGATAACAATTTCCTTGAATGTTTCGGTTTATTTTACCATCATCAGATTTATTTTAAACAATCCAAATAATTTCCATGAACAATATTCTAATCCGCATATTTTGTTGTCGCATATAAACATCATACGAAAAACATAGAACTAATAGTCAGAAACTTTCTTGAGAATGATTATCCACTGAATTTAATTTTCAATATAATCTAAAATAAAAATCATTGTTGCATAAAGAGATGTCACAATAACAAGTTAATAGTAATGTGGAAGATGAGACAGCAAAGAAATGTTGATTTACGGTATCTTATCTATCTTCAATTTCAGAGAAATTTAAGAACATAACGTGAATAACCTTTGTTATTATAGTCTTAATAAATTGAAGAGCTAAATCAATATCAAAGAGACTCCCTCTAAGTTTCAATAAGAACGTTGTGTATAAAATAGTGTCAGGATTGTGATGCAATCTATGTTGGGCAAATGGGCCGGTTGTTAAAAATTAGAGAATTAATGAAAACAAAAATCACATTAACAAAAAAACTTACCAATCAGTTATCGCTCAACATAGGTTGGAGCACAGTTACGAATTTGATTGGGAGAATATTAAACTTTTAGATATAGAAAGACATTTAAGTAAAAGATTCATTTTTGAATTTTTATGCTAAATATTCAATTATAAAACAATAGCTTAAATCTATAATCGAACGTGAAATTTCTACACTATTCATATGTGAGCATTTTAGAGAAATTTAAATAATGACATATGTACTCGTCTTAGCTTTTAACGGTTTGTTTTTTAAAGATTGACATTATAATAGCTGACTTAAAAATTGTTTATGTTCTGTTCTGACGCAGCTCTTAGAATAAAATTTTTATTTTAGAATAATTTATATAATTTAATAATTATAATTTAATAATTATTTTAGAATATTTTAGAATAAAAACGGTCATTACACATTTGATTTCCACATGGATAGTATCTTAAATTCATATGTCTAATTTATTTCTATATATTGTAACATAAATCGTTGCGCTTCTGCAAAGATGGAGGGTGAGTAAAAGTGAGAAATTAAGTTAAAATCAATATAATTAACATTGTTTATTTCATTAATGTATCAGTTATTCATTTGGTTATCCAACGAAAAATTAACGGTATTTCTCAATTAAGAAGTAGGAATATCCTCTGTCGAATGCAGTGACCATCTCCAACATGTACGGATTAGAATATTGTTCACGGAAATTATTTGGATTGCTGATGATGGTTTAAAATAAACCGAAACGTTTAAGGAAATTGTTATCAATAAGTATAGTATTGTAATGTAAAATTATAGTAAATATATTTTACGTATTGCTCCAAGTACCGCGCTGTGTGTGCTCTTATTACCCGCTACTCAATACTCAATACTCAATACTCAAATTTGAGTATTAACATCCATGCACTTAAATTGTGAGCGTTTAAACTGCAGATTAGTGTGTACATCAAAAGAGCATTTAAAATTGAGTATACAATAACTGAGCGTTCATTTAAGTTTAAGTATACTCGCTATAAACATTTAAAAGTTTACTCTCACTCTTGTACATGGCACTTATTAGATGAATGTAAGCATTAAACGGCTTAAACCTTTGAGTATCATTTTCAAAATTAAATGTAAAAATCACTTAAAATCTTTAATTTTAATCGTTTAATTTAATCGTTAATTTAAAGTGTTAATCTTTTGAATATTAACACTAAAATGTTGAATATTATCGCAGTACATTTATTTATGAAAAAAATATAACATAACTATATGAAACTTTTGTTGACAATATCTATTATATTGATCGGATATGTTGTAGCTATATATCAATTTAACTTTAAGAATTCGTAAATCATCAAAGTAGCTACGATTGCAGAGATTCAATACCGTTGGATGAGATACAAGATCGGATGGATAATCGCATAGGAAAATAAGGAAATTAATTTCCAAATAAAGGAGTAAAGCATTTTTTAAATATAATTTTGTCGTGTGTATTCCGGAATACAATGTAGATCAATAATATGTATTTTAGCAATAAAACTGAATTAAGTAATTGTATAGAATAAATAACACTCACAATTTTAAGATAACATTCAAGTTAACTATCAAATTGAGGATAACGCTCAAGTTATCTGAAATAACTCTAAATGGAATGTGAATGAACACTTAAATTTTAAGTTTTTTTTCATAAGGGTGGAATAGGATTTTCAAATCAGTAAGAGAACAAAAAAGTAATTGTTATACAAAAATTATATGGTTTAGTCAATAATACAGAGACGACTTTAGGATCCCATTAAATAATATCTAAAACGACTCTGATGATTGATTCATGTCAATATCTTAATGATTCATGTTATCTTAAGATTGTCTTAAATATTAAAAAATTTGACTATGAAATATTGACTATGAACATATGGCCATAACAGTATTTGTTATGCTATTTGATAAGAAAAATTGATTAATCATAAAAATATCTATCTAGCAAAAGAAAAACATGATTTTATAAAAAAATAATTTCTTTTTTTGATGATTTTGTGCTTGGATAAATAAGTCACGTTCGGACTAACACGATCTATATGATCACAACTTAAATCTGAAAATTTAGAAATATAATGCTTAAAAGAGTGATGTACTAAAAAGAAGGAAGTACCTGAGAGTCTTTAAACTGATCCCTGAAAAAATTTCTTAAAATTTCACGATTTAAAAGATTTCAATTATTCCTTCAAAGTTCACAGGTTTTCTACAAGCAAAAGTGTTTCGCGATTGCGTTACCGTCCACACGATATAATCCTGAGAGGCACTTTAATCTCTCTCTCGTAGAGATTGATTTTGATCAGACCATTTCTCTTTCCTTCTCTGTCTCTCTCTTTTTCTCTCCCCTTCTCCTTTTCCCTTTCTCTCTTCTTTTCTTGTTATCACTATACATACATCAATATTATGAAGCAAAATCAAATATTATACAAAAACAGCACGATATTAAAAAAATTCAATTCATTTACGTTTTATATATATATATATTAAACAAGGAAAAAAAAATCTTTTTTTAATCGGTCACTTAGCTCAAAAGCTTTCATTCATGCCAAAAGAATATTCCTAAAGTTTTATAAAAAAATATTAAGATTTAGAAGTCGCTAGTGAACGATTTTTAAATCAAAGTTTCGATTTTCCTTAATACATGTTCAATTTGATGCAAAAACGAATTAAACCGGATTTCAAATGTGATATTGTATATTTTTTAATCGCTGAGCACGATGCAATAGTTCATTTAACGTTACGATATATGCCTTAAGAAATGCCCGATTAATGTGAAAAAATGACCAATTTCAAGGTCGATTTTAGCAAAGCTCCAAGCGTTCAAATGGTTTGTCACTCCCCTCAAATTGTAGGTCTTCATCAGAACAAAATTCCAGTTGGAATTTTCCCGGCACCTCCTACAGGGTCTTTAAAAGTTGCATTTAATTGGATTATAAGACGATTATAAAAAAAAAATTTTTTTCTATCCTTAAAAAAGTTTTAAAGTAAATCACTTTATGGTTTTAACATCCCCAAATCAAATGCCTCAATATTACGATAAAAAACTCTTTATTAGAAAATGAAATGAGTACATAATATAAAAATACATGATTTAATAAATTAAAATAAATATAATAATTACTACACATTATATAATATATAATATATTTATTTATTATGTATATAATATATTTTTTTATTATGTATTCATTTCATTTCCTATTAGGTATACAACTTTGCTTCCGCCGTTTTCCTATAGATGGCTTTAGCGATAAGTGGTGGTCGAAATAAATAGATCATAGACGTCATACAATAAACTTGGGCATCTGTCAACATAACCCCATAGAAACATTAGTCGATTTGTGTCTGCATCATAAAGTTATTCTCGATTGAAAATATCAGTTTACGAGCCAAATTCATTTGCGGGAGGTTTTAATTTTTTGCTTCAATATAAAGAAATCTGCGGTTGAGGCTCATCGAATGCTCTCGAATACTTATGATGAGGTCGCTATTAGTGAAAGAACGTATCGTGAGTAGTTTCAACGCTTCAAGAATGGTGATTTTGACATCCAAGGTCATGCTCTGTATTTGGTGGGACCTGCTCGGCGTAGTGTATTATGAACTGTTAAAACCGACTGAAACAATCACAGGCGATCGGTATCGAAACGCAATTGATGCGTTTGAGCCGAGCATTGAAAGACAAACGGCCGCAATACAACGAGAGACACGATAAAGTGATTTTGCAAAGCGATCTCTAGTGTGTCTGATGAATATATCTAATATGATGAATAAATGAATAAAAAAATGAATGAAAATACTCATTCGAATACATTTTTTTTTTATTCGTTAAGAAAAATATTCGTTAAGAAATATCGTTAAATATTTTTTCATTTCATTTAAATGAATATTTTTTAAATATGATTACGAATATTTTCACTTTTACTCTCTATTATCTGCACATAGCTTGCAAGCCTATAAGAGAAAACAGAAATCTATAAAAACAATGGCTATGATTATAGCTCTTAGTCCGCGATTATATGATGAGCATCCTTATTTGACCTATAGATTAAACAAAGACATTTTTATTAAGAATAAATTCCGAGATATATTAATTTAATGTCCATAGATCATAATAAATGTTGCACCCAAGATATCCTTTAAATATTTATAACATTACTGTCATATAACTGGAATTATTATATATCGAAATATGTATGGCGCTCAAATAGATAGATTTATAAATAAAAAATGTATATCTTTCTATAATATTTTTCAAAATTTCTAAATTTCCTTTATAAAATCTGAATATTACAATGACAAAAATAAATAAAATTCATTTTTTTTACTTAAAGTTATCAAAGTATTATAGTAAGAGGTAACGATTGCTTATTGAAGCTTTCTTTTTCAGTTTATATTTTATTTGAATGAATATGAATAATCGTTAAATATTCATAGTTTTTTTGTGAATAAATATTTTTTGAAAATTCAATTCAAAATTTTGAGTGAATATGTGATTACATCTTTTTTTATATGAAAATTTTGAATAAATATTTAGAGCTCAA
>NW_017259583.1:992835-993373 GCF_001594045.1 Atta colombica | reverse complement strand
TATATATATATATATATATGATTTAAGAACAGAAAAAAATTTTTTTACAAGTTCTAAGGTATATATGAAGTACGCCCTAAGAAGAGAAAGGAAGAAAAACGAAACGTGAAACTATTCAAAATATGTTTGATTTTACAGAGATCAATCATGAATCTATTCAAAGGACAATAGCAAAAAGGAAATACAACAGGAAAAAAAAGAAAAAAATCGATATTTTTTGTACGCAAAGGGATATTAAAAAATAAGTGAAGAGGGTGAGACGCATCAAAGAAAACCTGAAGAGGAAAATTCTCGATACTCCAAGCCCACGCTTCACCCTCTATAAATTCTACGAGTAAGCTTTTTGTTAAAGCTGAGCTTTCGATGCGACGCGAGTAAATGACTCTTTAAAGAGAATGAGGGTGTCCGTGAATCATCGTCCCAAATACCGAGAAATATGAGCATATCCGTCTTAAATTCTCGAGACTGAGTCTCTCTCTCTCTCTCTCTCTCTCTCTCTCTCTCTCTCTCTCTCTCTCTCTCTCTCTCTCTTTCCTCC
>NW_017259583.1:991132-992816 GCF_001594045.1 Atta colombica | reverse complement strand
CTCTTTCTCTCTCTCTCTCTCTCTCTCTCTCTCTCTCTCTCTCTCTCTCTCTCTCTCTCTCTCTCTTTCTCATTCTTTCCTCCTGTTCACTCCCTTTCCTTCGCACGTCACCCTTTCGTGTAGTACATTCGCGCATGAAATAACTTTCCCCATACCTCGCACTTTTTCTCTACTGCTTCTTTCGCTTTTATTTCTCTTTTGCGTGGCAATTATTATCTTATCACTCTCTGCCTCTCTATTCACTCTTTTTTCGCTTTAGAAATGTCGAGAGATCAAGCGAATGTGATGTTGGAAATTTCAATATAAATAGTATACATTTTTCATGCCAATAAAAGAGATGTCGAAATAATTAAAAAAAGGAAATATTGCAGACTAGATACATTTACACATATGTTCTGGGATTTCAATCAACATAATGTAAAATTAAATTTATTTGAAGAGAGTGCATCTCTGAGATGAGAATTACGCGATATAATGTACATATATATTTTATATATATATATATAATATATATATTTTGCGTGCGTGCGTGTGTGCAGGATACTAATTAACAATTAACTACTAATTAACAAGATATTAATTACTAAAATCACTGAATATCGGTTTTCAATAATTTTTTCAAAAGCTATCAACTTTACAGAAAAACAGCGATAAAAATTGTTTATTTTTTATTTATAAAGTTCTGAGAATTTTTACAGAATTTTTTAATACCGTATTTTCTTATGATAAAAATAAAAGTTGCCAATAAAAAAATGCATTAAAAAATTGATAAAAAATTCTGAAAAAATTCTTAGAATTTTATAAATAAAAAATAAACAATTTTCATTTCTATTTTTATGTAAAGTTGATAGTTTTTGAGTAAAAACTATTGAAAACCAATATTCAGCGATTTTGATATTAATTATTATTCAGTTTAATCTCACTTAAAAAAAAACAATGAAATTAGGCTTATTCAATGCGTTTTTGCACGAAACGAAAGAATCTGGCAAAAAAAAGTATCGCTCTGTTCCATGAACCGAAATATTAAACATTAAAGTTGACTATTGAGATTAAGAAATCTGTCACACAGATTTGTCGTCAACTTTAATATCTCAGTTTGCGGAACAGAGCGACGCTTTTTTTGCCAGATTCTTTCATTCAACGCTCCAATAAACGAGAATGGATTAAAATGGATTGAATGGATTGAAATGAATTGGATCTGAGCTGACATTAGTTTAATACTCGAAAAAAAAAACATTCATATTTAAGGGTTATAACTTTATTCCTGAGACATCTATAATAATTATACCTGAAATTAACTATTTCAAATTAGTATTAAAAAACGTATTTTTAGTGGGATTTGAACCTGAGATCTTTGGATTATGAATTTTTTATGTTACCCGCTATACCACTCTTTCAATTCGTAAATGTGTTATTCTCTACTTCAATTACAACCAGCTAAACCAGTGCATGAAATTATATAGATATAATAAAAATATCATTATTTAATAGATATAATAAAATATAATCAATTAACATTTCTACAACATTGAATAAGTATCGGATAATCTAATTTCGCTTGGTCGATGTTGCGCGTTGTGATTAACTGGATTGAAAAATTGCATTTCCTATTCACAATTTTGAATTGAGTAGCATTCATAATGTACGCGCGCGCGCACGCACGCACGCACGCACGCACGCAGGC
>NW_017259583.1:972581-991032 GCF_001594045.1 Atta colombica | reverse complement strand
CACACACACACACACACACACACACACACACACACACACACACACACACACACACACACACACACACACACACACACAAATACTATAATATTATTTTTAGATTGAAAGACATAGAGATATGCTCTATGCAATTCTTGTAAATGAATAAAAATGCATTCAGGATTAAAAAGGATTTATTTTAACATTCATAAATCCTTATTTCTGAAAATCTGAATCTATTTTAATCCGCTTCAATCTATTCTCGTTTGTTGGGGCGAATAGAATAAATCTAATATTGATTTGAAGTGAGGGAGAGGGGGGGGGGGGTTAAACTGAATAATTTCTGCAATTTTTAGTAATTAATGTCTTGTAAAGATTATGTTTTTCGCGGGTTCTTTATGTCCAGATTCATTCTTGGAACGCGGTTTCGTGAACCTTGTAACTGAGGAGCAGCTCAGTATCAGGCTGCTCCTCGCTCTGATGAAGTGAACTGCAAAGTTCACGAAATGTTGGCATTCCAAGAATGTTTGGACACGGAAAAAACTTGCAAAACACATCTTTACATAGAAATCTTTACATAGAAAACACCCATGGCCTCAAGAATTTTAATTAATATCTTGTTAATTATTGTGAAAATTGCGGAATGGTAGAGGACTTTTCGATTCAGTTTAGTCCGCTTTATCTACACACGAACGCTTTGTCAAAACTTAATAGACATCTTGTATATGCGCGCGCGCGCCTGTGTGTGTGTGTGTGTGTGTGTGTATTTGGATATTCCATATCAAGTGAGCTACCCTTTTTTCTCACACTTTTTATTTTGACCTAACGCGGCTTCTTCCTTGACATCTCTACTTTATAGCCCTCAAGTTACAAATTATTATCTCTAACAATTCAAATACGGCAATACACAAGATGCATGAAGATCTAAGGTTTGATTCTCATACACTTTTCCGAATTAATATTCTTAAGATAAATAATGTTGAATATTAAGAAAATATCAAAATACAATCTCAAATGTAATTTTGTGACAATATTAAAATTTAATATGGCGGATTTTAAGCCGTGTCAAAATAAAGTGTCCTTCCTGAAAAAAAAAGGGCTCACTTATGATATGGAATACTCGATATACATATATAAGCGTGTTTCAGATTCGACGCATTACCTGCTAATGACAGATTTCTAAAGTCATTTTGAGACAAAAATTATAATCCCAAAATGTGTCGAGATATATCTTTTGAATTATAATTATTTAAAACTAGAAAATCATACCATCTACTATCGCGTTCGAATGTACAACGCAAAATACTAAAAATAAAAACTAATAGTTGCCTCTTGTTAATAACAATATAAATATTATGTAAGGAAAGATAAAATTACTAATTATTATTTCTAATTATCGATATTTATTATGAAAAAATACTTAGTGCGTCGAGTCTGAAATATATATGGTATATATTAGATTAATCGGAAAGTTTCGTCCGTTTAGCGGCGAATAGCCGTAGCTAGAACTATAAGTTCGATAATTCTAATATCTAAATCAAGCTTAATTTTTTAGTTTTACCATCTGTCAATAAAATTCAGTATATAAAAGTATACATTCGCATACCTTCTATAACATTGCTTCTTACTGCATCGAAGATGTCGAAATTTGAGCCAAATAAGCGTCATTTGTGCGAAGTGTTAATCTTTTGCTTCATATGGAAAAAAGTAGCTGAAACTCATCGAAGCTTCTAGAAGTTTATGATGCTTCTTCCGATAAAACATGCAGAGAATGATTTCGACGCTTTAAAAATGATGATTTTGATATAGAGGACAAAGAGCATTCTGGACGGCTAAGAGCATTCGAAGACGAAGAATTGGGTGGATGGTCGAAGACCCATCAAATACAATTCAAATACGGCAATACACAAAATGCATGAAGATCTAAAGTATGATTTGATTCTCATACACTTTTCCGAATTGATATTCTTAAGATAAATAATGTTGAATATTAAGAAAATATCAAAATACTGATATCTCACATGATAATCTCAAATGTAATTTTGTGACAACATTAAAATTTAATATGGCGGATTTTAAGCCGTGTCAAAATAAAGTGTCCTTCCTGAAAAAAAAGGGTGACTCACTTATGATATGGAATACTCGATATATAGGTATACATATATAAGCGTGTTTCAGACTCGACGCACTACCTGCTAATGACAGATTTCTAAAGTCAGCAACTTGCAGAAACATTAAATTGTGCTTGATCTATTATTTAAAAGATATTGAAAGGCGAAAAACATCAGCGAAATTTTGCTTGCTAGGCAACAAAGAAAAGGATTTTTGCATTGTATCGTTACTGGAGATGAAAAATGGATTTATTCGACAATCCCAAACGTCGAAAAACCATTTGCGAGCCCGGCCAACATTAATGCCAAAGTGGAATATCCATAGCAATCTTCTATTGGTTGGATCAGAAGAGTGTAGCCATGAGCTGTTGAAATCTGGTCACAGTCATAGAGAATCTCTATCGAGAACAAATTATTCGTTTGAGCCGAGCATTATACGGAAAACGACCAGAATATAAAATGAGATAACATAAAGTGATTTTGCTTCATGACAACGTTTGGCCTCATGTCACAAAACTTGTTAAGGAAACGTTAAAGAAGCACTTCGCTAGGAATGGCGACTTATTCACCAAACTGTGCCCCTTCAGATTACCGTTTGTTTTTGTCGATGGCACACGTACTTATTGAAGAACGTTTCAATTCTTATGAAGATCGAAAAATGAGACTTTGATTAGATACCTTTCAAAGATAAGTCATTTTTTCGCCACAGAATTCATTTGCTGCTCGAAAGATGCAAAAAGTTATTGCTAACGATGGATAATATTTTGATTGATGTATTTTCTCATTTTGTTTCTTAAATAAATATATACTTTAAATAAATATACTTTTTGTAAAAAAACGAACGGAGCTTTCCGATTGACTTTATATATATACAGGATATTTCTGAAATAACGCCCATTAATCATACAACACTATTCACAATTTTCATAATAATTAACGAGATATTAATTTCTAAACATTGCCGAATAAACAGATAAAATCGATGTATAAGACAATTTTAAGATATCTTTCAGTGTGAAATATTTTGAAAATATTTCTTAAAAAATTCTTAAAAGTATCTTAAAGTTTTACACATTGATTTTAGACGTTTTACTCATTGGGTAACTAAAAAAATATTGCGAAAATTGCAAAATATTAGGTATACAACTTTGCTTCCGCCGTTTCCCTATAGATGGCTTTAGCGGTAAATGGTGGTCAAAATAAATAGATCATAGTCATACAATAAACTTAGGCATCTGTCAACATAACCCCGTAGAAACATTAGTCGATTTGTGTCTGCATCATAAAGTTATTCTGGATTGAAAATGTCAGTTTACGAGCCAAATTCATTTGCGGGAGATTTTAATTTTTTATTTCAATATGAAGAAATCTGCGGCTGAGGCTCATCGAATGCTCTCAAATATTTATGGTGAGGCCGCTTAATGAAAGAACGTGTCGTGAATGGTTTCAACGCTTCAAGAACGGTGATTTTGACGTCCAAGGTCATGCTCTGTATTTAGTGGGATCAGCTCGGCGTAGTATTATGAACTGTTAAAACCGACTGAAACAATCACAGGCGATCGGTATCGAACACAATTGATGCGTTTGAGCCGAGCATTGAAAGACAAACGGCCGTAATACAACGAGAGACACGATAAAGTGATTTTGCAGCATGACAATGCTCGACCCCATGTTGCGAAAGTGGTCAAGACATACTTGGAAACGTTGAAATGGGAAGTCCTACCCCACCCGCCGTATTCTCCAGACATTGCTCCCTCTGACTATCACTTGTTTCAATCAATGGCACACGGTCTGGCTGACCAGCACTTCCGGTCTTATGAAGAAGTAAAAAATTGGATTGATTCGTGGATAGCCTCAAAAGATGACCAGTTTTTTCGACGCGGGATTCGTATGTTACCCGAAAGGTGGGAGAAAGTAGTGGCCAGCGATGGACAATACTTTGAATCATAAATGTATAACTAGTTTTTTATAATAAAGCCTCGAATTTCGGAAAAAAAACGGAAGCAAAGTTGTACACCTAATAATAGAGGACTTTTCGATTCAGGTTTTTATTAGGAATAGTATTATGATTAGTGGGCGTTATTTCAGAAACATCCTGTATATATAATAAATCGTTTTAAGAAATGTCAATCGATTGAAAAAGAAGGAACGATAATAAGGTATAACAGGAAAATAAGTTTAAAACAAAAATACAAAAGAGGGTCAACTCAATGTTAGTTTAATATGAAAAAATGTGTCATTTGTTCAATAAGAATAATAATGATATATAATAATCATAGAGATAATAATAATAATAAAACGTAATGCTATTATATGTAATGTTTGGCATCGTTATGTTTGCGTCTGTACAGTAGTTTATTTTCTGCGATGTTTTTGAATTTTTTTTGCATTATGGGCTGTCACATACATTCCGAAATTAGTATTTTAGCTGTAGATTAATGAATAAAGCTTATTCGTCCGGTTAGCGGACGATATAATAATACGTAAACTAACAATTGCAAAATTAATAATAATGCAAGTAATAGTGTCGTAATGATCGCAATTACAAGTAAAATGATAATAATAGCAAAAATACACAACTGCGATAACAATAACTAGTAAAGAAATTTAAACATCATATAATTAATAGAGCAACAACGGCGGCGATTATTGTGCAGCTGCGACAGATGATAAGACCGTCAAACAATCGTTGTTGCTCTTAATAATATTAGCGATCATAGTTAATAATACAAAAGAAACAATTCATTCGCCTACAAATGACGTGCCAGAGAAACAACATGCTTTCTCTTACGTAATTTTACACAATCGCTTTTTGTCCATGCCAACACGATATTACGAATTAACAATCTTTACGCACATTTATCACGCAGTTTCACGATGCTCTTCCTCGAATTTCTAAAATGTTAACGTCTCTGCATAAAAGATAATAGTCTTTCGAGAATCATATATTCATGCTAGAAAAATGATTTTCGATTAAAAAAGAAAAGTGGATGATAGGAAGATATCGCTTACATATTTACAAAATCCTATATCGTTCTTTTTATGCTAAAAAAAAATATCCAACATCGTTTGTAACATTCCAGAAAAATTAATTAAGACTGATTTTTACGGCAAGATACCGTAGATTTTTATCAGAACTATCGTATTTTCTTTCACATAAAGTTTCTCAGAAGAATTTTTCAATTTTAGCCTAAATCTGTCGAGATCATTGTTGACAAATTCTTAATTTGCAACATTATATGTATTTTGATTATCAAACGCCACATTAAAGTTTTATTAAATCAATCTCGCAACCGTGTATGTGTTTACATAAGCATTAAGTAAAAAACGACACATTATACATTTTTGTGCTTTGAGACTTAGCATACCACATGATCTTTCACTTTTGATCTTAAATAATTCTCAATTACATATTTCTGTTCGAAGAATTCGCGACGTCAAGAAGATAAAATAGTTTCGAAACATTCTCTATTCGAATTGCGAGAAAAAAAGGATTTCATAATATTTAATAACGACTAAAGCCTAGTAGCTACATATAGCACATATGGTAACCGAGTATCTCTTTTATTTTCGCCAAACGGGCAGCGAATTTGATTGAATCGAATACTCCTTTTAATACTCGGTGCGCGACGTCTTTGTTACGGGAATATGAAAAATAAGCCTCTATCGTGTCAGGTCACTTGATATGATTATCGTTGAAAGAATGGTGAATTGCAAGCTTTCGCGCTCTCTTTCTCTCTCTTTTCCTTTACTTTCTTCTCTCTCTTCCTCTCTCTCCTGTATCAACTTCATAAGGTTAACATTAACTACGTGATAGAATTACTGCGTTACAATGATAGTTATGATAGTGAAATGGATTCACTCATTCATGAGAACAGTGCAATCAAGAATCTAATCTACAATGTGCTGTATTTCCTGTTTCTTGATTGTCTGTTCTCAAAATAAAAGTTGAGTAGCAGCCAAAAGAGTATTATAGATTAAATTTAAGTCCCTCTCTTTTCTCTCTCTCTCTCTCTCTCTCTCTCTCTCTCTCTCTCTCTCTCTCTCTCTCTCTCTTTCTTTCTCTTTTTTGTCGCATTTATTGCCAAAAAACTTTCTGTATAGCAATGCAAATAGCATATTACATTATTTAAACGCAAAGGTCACAAAGAATTATTCGTAAAACACAGATATAGAGTGTGTCTCTTTTAAAAATTAATAATAAAGGACAAAAAATATTTTTGAGAAAACAATTGGATTAAATTGTCCAAAAAAATACAAAAAAAATGTAAGAACTCAATATAATTATTTATTATTACTTAATTTTTCTCGGAATAATTATCAAATAAAAATAACTATTTTATTTCGATTGATTCCAAATTATTTTTGTAAAATGTATTAGAAGCGAGAAATTCACAAATTAACTATTTAAACATGATGCGTGTTCTCCCTATTTTTACACATATTCTTGATATATTTTTAAACAGCTTGTAGATTCGCCAATCTACTAATAGAATAATCACTTTCAATTTAATCGATTTCTCGAACAGGAACAAAGAATTATTTTTGTGTTCTACTTTTTTTATCTCGCTATATAATAATACACTCTGCGACAGTAAAATTCCTCCTTATGTAAGATGAAATTCTCTCCCGAAAATGCAAAGTATAATTATAAATAATTTCGTCATAAATTCGTAAGACGTTTTATGAACTGTGACCGCATTTTTCACTGTATCTGATACGGTGGACATTGCTGAAGGATACGCATTACTGATAAGTTATACTATCTTAACGTAGGGCTGTTAAAGAATATTACATTAGATAAAACAGAATTGTTGCAATTAAAGGAATTCCATCGATTGTTATCAATTGCTATTTTCGATTCAGAAAATTCATGTAAAAATACTTCGTTTTTTTACATAACAAACTGACCGTTTTCACAATCATAATCTAATTTGAATAAATAAGCTCATGAATTCAGAAGAAGATGAAGTACGTCAAGATTTTTGAAAATAATAGATATGCTACGTATAAAAAAATTCAACATTGCAAAGATCTAAAAAATATATAATAATGTATAATAAATCACAGCTATTTATTCGATTCATTCAATGAATTTATGCGACTGTGCACTTCGCTAACATATTCTATACTACGCCAATTACGTATAGATAATTTGTCCATCATGCATGGACTGTGCTATTTTATAATTGTCTTTATTATATTTATTAAGTTGCAAAATATATTTCTTGCGCACAATCGACAGATTGTCTACTATCCGTCAAGTGTTCGTTCCCATTCACATTTGTTGATTTGCATAGGTTTAAAGTAATTGAAAATAAGCCGTTTTTAACTTTTCCTTTCATTTCTTAAGTCACTGCGATGCACGGGAAGAGACAGAGAGAGAAAGCGCAGTACGCGAAACAGCGCATCTTTCTCAATAAAAAAAAAAATGATATGTCTTCTTACACATTTAGAAAAGATCAACAGCACTTTCTTACAGCACTCGCTCGCTCGCTTGTTTATCACCTTTGCAAAACTTTTGATATTTTTATAAGGTATAGAATCCTGGCGCTTTCCCACGGCAAACGCGACAAGTTAGGACCCGTATGACACTAGAAACTAGACGCTACTAGAAAGTTTAATATATACATATAGTTTGTTACGTATATGTGGTAGAACACGGACGAGTTACGTTGGTTTAGGTGGGCTCAGACGATCAATATTTACAAATTGATCAAAAAGTAAAAGTAAATGACGAAAATCGATCGATGAAACAAACACAGGCAAGAAAATTTTAAGCAATGAATTATACGTATACGATATACAATGTGTCTCAAAAATAAAGTAGGAGTCACATTGAGAGCATAGAATGGGTCAAGGAGAACAAAAAACTCTTACATCATTTTGAGATATTCACTATTTTCGAATTAAAAAAGGAAACGTCTAAGCCAATGTGCGATGAAGCCGCGCTGCGAATTCATAGCATGACTTGTGCCCTCATTCGACAACGATGACGGCGTCAATGGCGACTCTGTGTGTGTGTGTGCGTGTGTGTGTGCGTGTGTGTGTGCGTGTGTGTGTGTGTGTGTGTGTATAAAGTATATTTAATTTAAAATAAAAAATACACACAGAATAGTTTATTTAAACATTAAATTTCATTTATTTTTGATGATATGAAAAAATATTTCAGATGAAAATGGAATGATTTCGAAGGCTATATTTTTTAATCACGTTGTTTTTTTCTAAAGGTTTGTATACGTCGCATGCTCTACATGCTCTAACATGCTCCTATCATAGCTCCAACTCATTCCAACGGACTCATTGAGCAGTTATAAGAGCATGTTGAAGCATGCGAACAAATCCTTAGAGCGCCAAAAAAAAGATCATCTCTATTTTTTTAAATGAAATTATATGATTTTTTTCCACATATATGATTCCTCCAATTATTCTGCATATAAAAGTATTAAGATAGAAATATTAAAAATCAATAGTTTATAAGACATTTTATACATTTTATACTTTATTCTGGCACATTTGACATGAAATATTAAATATCTCATAAATTATTTTTTTTTTTTATCGTATCTATTTTTATGAATAAAGATGAACCAATTAGTGTATAGAAAATAGAAATAGTTACTAAAAACTAAGAAAAAAATATGACCAAATACATCCCCCTCGAAATCACTTTTTAAAACATTTTTCCGTATCTTCAAAAATAAATAAAATATTTAAGCTTTTCAATTTAAATGGATCACCCTGTATACAAATTTTATACATATATAAAATATGTTGTATAATAACGCTGAAAAAATATATTAAATTTTAATAAATATTTGTTTGAATAGTCCTAAGTAAATATTTACTAAATGTAAACATATCGATTTGCTACAACACAAGGCACAGTGTCCAAAAAAAGTAGTCCAAAAATGAATTTGAATGTTTTGAATCATTAAAACTTTGTATTATATATTCAATTTTGAAATGCAAATTTGATGTAATAACTGATTGAACAGGTTAAAAGTATGTAAATACTTTTAAAATATATTTTTTTCTTTATGTTTCTTTCTTTTTTATAAACAGCTCGTACAATTCCTTTTTTTTTTTTAATTATGTTATCAAATGTGCGAATATATTTATTTTGTAAAAACCGTAATTTGATTTTTTATTAAGGAAACATTTATTGATTGTAAATGTTTATTTAGTACTATTAAAAAACTAACTGTTTTGAGAGAGAGAGAGATTTAGTAAATTTTTTCAGTGTGTATATACAGGGTGTCTGGAATTTACTCTATACACTTCGGGAATGTATAGAGGATCGATAAACTAAGAAAAAGTCTTGTAGAGATATGCTTATTTTTGCTTCGTTTAGGAGAACATCGCAAAAAAGACATAGTTTTCATTTTTGTACACTTTCTCATTATTTATTTACATTGTTTATTCACTTAATGTAGATATTGTTCAAAATGTTGACCTCTTATCGCACAAGCCGTACACGAAAACTATATCAGCATATTCAACGTTAGAATATGTACGTAGTATATTGTGTGTACAGGAGTAATTCATTCGATGATTTCTGACGAGTAACTGAATTTACGAAGAAAGGCAGAAATGAAAACAAAAAAGTTTTTCCTGAAAACAGAATTATTATTATTGTTTTCATGCGTATGACGATAATAGGCCTGTTCTATTTGGCTGAACTTTTGCCAGTTCATTTCTTTCAAGAGGAAAGAAGAGGAAGGAAGATGAACTGGTGCAAAAGTTTAGTCAAAAAGAACAGGCCTAATATTTTAGAAGCAGTGCGAGAACAAAGCAATAACGTTTTGTCTTTTTTACAATTTTCTCCGAAACAAAATAAAAATGAACAAATCTTTACAGAACTTTTTTTTTTAGTTTATCGATCCCCTACAAGCTCCTGAAGCTTCTTTTTGACATTTACATTCCTAACACCTTGTATATACAAATATAGGATGAGTCTACTAAAAAGTTCACCGTTTTTCTAGAAAAACGGTTAGAGATAGGAGGATGACATCTATTATCAAAATTGTAGGACATATAGGAGGACATACTTTGATAACTTCGATTAACCTTAAATGTGTGTGTGTGTGTGTGTGTGTGTGTGTGTGTGTGTGTGTGTGTGTGTGTGTGTGTGTGTTTCTTTATTTTCAATAAAAAAGGTTTTTTTAAGGAAGATGTATTTTTACTGTCGATAGTCTTAATTATAGCTGAATATCTTTATATTAAAATATTTGTTCGAAAATTTAACTGTTTTCAAGATATAAATTAAAAGAAGTTAGATTATAAGTTTGGAACAAATTTTTTTGTTATAGCAATAAATGTTCAAAATGTTCACTATGTTGATCTAATCGTGCCTGTAGTCTTCGTGAAAAGTTTTTGGACTTTTTCTAATTCTTGAATCGTTATTTCGCAAAAATATTTTTTATTGTTTTTATTATGTTTCCCGTAATAGGACGTTGAAAGTGAAAAGTGATAGAATCAGCTTATTTTAAATGTCGTTATTATGGAAAACATGAAAGGATAAAAAATATTTTTCGCGAAATAACGATTCAAGAATTAGGAAAAGTCCAAGCAAATTTAAAGATTACAAGCACGTATAGTTCAACATGGTAAACATTTTAAACATTTACTATAATAATAAAAAAATTTGTTTTAAACTTATAATCTCATTTCGTTTTTTTTTTCCTGGAAAAGAATGTTCGAATTTGTGAAAGAGAAAAAAAATATTTGTTATACAAAAATTATATGATTTAGTCGGTAATACAGACAGATTTAGGATCCCCTTAAAAATACTCTATCCCGTTAAAAGATATTTTTGATAGTAAGAAACCTAAGGACATTTTTAAGATTATTCAAAGTCATTAAAATATTTCTCTCTATTTATCTTAATTTTAATAATAGATATTTCCGCCTATATATGTCTAATCGTTTTCGAAAAAGATATGATAAACCTTTTATCAGACTCATCCTGTATATCATTTATATAACTTCTTTTTCGAAATTAAAATAATGTATAATATATAATACCATATATATATATATATTTTATATATATATACATATATATATAAAATTTGTATACGTAGTCTTTTTTTATGAAGTCGCAAAGATATCGAAAATAATTATCGCTCTTAGAAGGTTGTGTTTGTTCATGATCAATATACATGTATTGAAGGCATGTCAATTCTCTAATCGAAAATATTGATCTTCCGAAGTTCCTTACAAAAAATAAAATTTGGTTATTGCCATATATGTCAACCTGCGAAAGAACATCGATCTCTCATCATATGCGCGTATACATAGGGGAAATGGAATTAAAATTAAAACGTCAAACGATAGAGATCCTATACTCGTAATCAAAGTTTAGCGAAAGCGAACACAACTCTGATTGGTTCTCCACCTTGGTCCATTTGGTATTTTTCAAATAATATAATAATTCGTACATTATCGAAAAATGAGTACAAAGAAAAGAAAGAAGTAGATATAGTTACATGCAGATGAGTAAAACCTGTGTCAAAGAAGTTAGAAATCATTCCGAGATCTTGGACAAAGAAAATTAACAAATTACAATTGCACAATTCGGCCAATTGATCACCTCGATTAGTTTCTTCAGATATTGTTGTCACGTATTGCCTGTCACGTATTCTAACATTTTTTGCGCATGCGTTCATATGAGAAAGCAATATCTGTTTCTCTTTTTATCTCCCATTTTTGGTTTATATTCGCCAAACTCTGATTATAAGATCTCTAGTCAAATGATGCTAAGAAGAGTCATTTAGAAACTTTGTTATGCCGTTTCACGACACAACAGCGAATCGCAGGTGGACGCTATTCTAGCGCGCGTTACACGCTCGCTCGTGAAGTTCTTTCGTTTTTTCTACAACACGCATAGCGATGTTGCTTTGCGGCGCACATTTAAATGATTGACCCTGAACGCAGTTAAATCTCCCCTCATTGTTCGCAATTTTTATCTCATGCTCATATCGAGTTTCTTTGGACGAGACGGATCCGCGATGGATAGATTGCGTTTGACGTTGAACGTATAACGAATGGGAGCATGAATACAAGACATTTTATCGGGGAATTATTAACGCGTTCATGAAATATTGAACAAGATATATCCGATACGTCGGCATTCTTAAACATTTGTCGAATATAAAAATGTAAATTTCGATCGTACACACGCATTTGACACACATTCTCTTCCTTTCTGTGTGTGCTCCGTGGTCATGTGAGACAAATCGTTCCCTTTAGGAGCATAAAAATACTTAGGGCCATGGCATACAAAAAAATTTAAGCAGTAAAACGTAAGACTTAAGAAGTAAGGAAATCAACATGTTGGATTCGCTGCCATGCCCACATTAGGGTAGGTCCACAATTTTGCTTTAAGAGGCCTTAAGTCGAAAGAGATAAAGGGTTTCAGCACACAAAGATAGTCGTAACTGAGTCGTAGTCATAGATCAACGCACAATGTTTTGGCCAATCTACAATGACTTATATTCCACGCAGGGTCTGAGCTGAACAAGAATTGCTGTAACACTTAGAGACTTAAGTTGCGTTACGTAAGTAACGCACAAGCTTTGCTATTTATTGCCGTCTCTTGGAGACATGGCAATAAGTTGTACGTCATACGTGAAAGCTTATGCGTTACTTATATTTACAATTTAAATTTAAGTAAGTGTTACGATAATTCTTGTGCCCAGACCCACGGTTATCTTTGTGCTTATATCCTAAACAACAATAATTTCTGTTTTTGCGCAGTTTTTATGGTTTTAAGCCGTTAGATTTAAGCAAATTGAGCAAAACCCAATTCTTACGCCTAAAAGCATAAGTTTTGTGGCCAATATATCATCACTTACGTCTTCTACATTAGTTGCAAGCCAATCGCAAGTTTGTTGCGACAGCCAATCTGAAGCTTGCATTTTGAAATCAACTTCATATTGGCTGTCGCGACAAACTTGCGATCGGCTTGCAACTAATGTAGAACTGGCTTTATGGCTTACGGCCTCATAAAGCAAGATTGTGAACTTACCCTTAATGCTGATTCTACAATGAGTCTGTAGTTAAAAATTTTAGTTTTAATCAGTGAAGTTGGCCAATCAGCGTTACTCATAGAAGTTGGCTATTGGTCAACTGATAAGACTTAGGACTATCGATTACCGACTCATTGAGAATCAATATATGGTTTTATGATCTGTATTGTGATTATTCGATTTAGTTACTGTTTAAGTCTTATGTCTTAAGTTTTTCTATGTGTCATTAGGTCTGAGAACAAGAATTGTAACATTTACTTAGAGACTTAAGTTGTAGACGTAAATAACGCATAAGGATCTGAGCACAAGAATTGTCGTAACACTTACTTAGACTTAAATTGTAGACTTAAATTGTAGAATTGTAAGTAACGCACAAGCTTTCAGGTACAACTTATTACCATGTCTTCAAGAGACGGCAATAAATCGTATACGTCAAAGCTTGTGCGTTACTTACGTCTAAAGTCTCTAAGTAAATGTTACGACAATTCTTTCTTGCGTTCAAACCCTAAGTTTTGGCGTATGTCTCTTGGAGACAACAAATTATACGTCGTATGTGAAAGCTTGTGCGTTATTTATGTCTACAGCTTAAATTTCTAAGTAAATGTTATGACAATTCTTGTGCTCAGATCCATTACCTTAAACAAGCACGCACGTTCTCACGAGTGGGTACAGAAAGGCACGCAATAAGAAGTCGGAAGGATACAAGATGAACGGAGACGCTTCTCGCGTTCTCCGCATATTTTCTTTCTCGAATGTCTAAGTTTCCAAGCGCTCGGAATGTAAGGGAGTTTCGGTATACGACGCGTGTTCCATCCGGAAGGCAGCATTCCGATAAATTATCGAGTGAATTTTTTCCTCGAATTGACGATAATTCATAATTCATAATTCGACGATAACGTCGATCATCTCGAGTGTGCTTAAATGGGACTACTTAATTCGATAAAACGATAAAAGAAGAGGACTATTACTGGGATTCGCGAGACTGATTACGCTTTATTACAGCTTGTAATAAATAGTACTCCTCTTGCAAAACACTTGATATCATAATTAACGTTACTGAAGCGTACAAGAACACAGGAAGATTTCTATAGTCAAATTGTGTGAAGGTAAAATTTTCGAATTTATTTCGAGGCTAAGGAATAAGTATATATAGTTGTCCGTTTATGTTATTTACTATTATTTAAGTTGTAGAAAATTAATATGTTAATTAATTTATAATACAAATGTTATTAAAAATAGAGATAGACTTGAAAATTTTGAGTGTCTCATCTTTTGCTCCGACTTTGTGACTTCTAAGAAATCTGTTACTTTCTCATCCAGGTTTTTTAGATTTTTCTTTATACATTGAATCTAATCTATCTAAGTCCCTATATTTTTAATAAGTTGTATATTACAAATTGATTTTCTACGTTTCAAATCTAGTAGTAAATAACATCTATAGAATCATGTTCATTTATTTCTTTCACTGAAATAAATTCGCAATTTCATTTTCAATTTGATAATATAAATCTTCCCCCTTCCCTCCCCTTATGAAACGCAATGTCGATATATATTTTATGAATCTGGACATAAGTATTAGGTTAGGGAAACAATCTGTTTACAATTTGGTAAAGACTTTTTTAATAATCCATATATTCTATTTTTTTTTAAATTGGCAATTACACCACTTGTTAGAGCACGTTGCAACATTTCAGCTTTAAGAATCTGTATTTTTAATTGCAATACGATAATTTTTAATGAAGTTACGAATAATAAAGTAAGAATGTTTCTTTTTATTTAATCAGTGAGTAACTCAGAAACAATCGTAGGAATATTTAAAAAAAATGATTTTATAGAAAAAGCTTCACAATAGTCAAAAATTTTTTTGGGCTACATGCTACAGACTTACAAAGTGAAAAAAAAATTTTTCATTTTTTCAGCTCATTTTCTATATTTTAGTAAAACTCACATAAATTCAAAAAATACAGTAATTATTCGAAAATAGAGATTTCAAGCTTAAAAATTTTTTTTTTTATTTAAATTTTGCTCATTTTTAACAAAGATATTGGATATAGGAAAGATTTTCTATCAACTTGTAAAAAGACTTTTTTCCTAATCCAATATTATACCTATGTGCAGATTCTATAGAGATTTCATTTCGTTGTGTCATATTTAAAAAAAAATATCGTACAGAAACAAACGCATCTTAGCAAATCTTTCTTCGCACGCATGCATGCATACAACACGCACGCAACAGAACACGCGCATCTATTGAATAATATTTAATTCAAACAAATCGCCAATTGCATTTCGCTGGAGCTCGTCTTTTGCGATTGTTACTTTGTGTGCGCAATCTCGCAATGAGCTACATTAATTTTTATGAATTATATCTGGAAATAACTATTGAGTTTTCACAGCACGAGCACATATTCTAAACTTTTCTCTTTGATTATCGTGAAAAATTGGAACGCAAGTTGTTTGTCAGAAAGGAACGTATCAAGACAAAAATAATGTAAACGCCAAAATCGGCCAAAACGACGCATTATTCCTCAGTTTTATTAATTTTGAAACATAAAAAATTATTTTCAACAATTCATATCTTGCCAATAATATATGCTAACAATGTATATTGAACATCTTAAAAATAACAAGACTAATAAACAAATCCTCTCAATTCGCCGACACTAATATAAGAGTATATCTAAATAAAGAAACGTTATATATAATCAACTAAAAGCACACAACTTTTTCGTGGCAAAATCCGATCTACGCTGTAACCGTTTCTATATATATCGCAGAACATATTTTCAATTCCAATTGAAAAATTTAACATAATCCAATTAATCAATTCTCAATTGCGAGATTATATTTAGGGCGTTTGGTTATTTCCAAAAGTTCTTTATACAATAGTTAGTCTTAATTTATCATTCTTTGAATGTGTCGAAATATCTAGATCTCGTTTCCTAGCCGGTCGCTCTTCCATTTACTTATAGGTATGTTTATTGTTTATGACATGTGTATATAAAAAAATATGAATCGTCTCGTTTCTTCTATTAGAGGTAGATACGCAGGAAACAGAAGCGATATTCTCTTATGTTATTTTTTACCATTTTTTTTCTTTTGGGTGCATTTTAATCATTATATGCGCCAGGTCATCTCTCTTGCGATTAAAAGTAATCCTCTTCTTCGAAATTAATCGCGTTGTTTGGATTCGTTTAAATCACACTTTACAAAGTGCGCAACACAATAATTATAACACGTTAAAGCATACTTAGATAAAAAAATAATAATGATTAATTGCCGCAAGAGAGAGAAACAAATTTCGGATTAAACACGAACCTACAGATATTTTGTAAAATAGTTACGTGGCATCTGGTGCAATAATCCAACAATTTCTACCTATAGCACTTAGGGTGCCAACTAATTTTAATTTACTTACATACATTTCTATAATATAATAAAATAATTAGCTGGTCTATATATATATATGAATGTGTGTGTGTGTGTGTGTGTGTGTGTGTGTGTGCGTGCGTGTGTGCGTGTGCGTGCGTGTGTGTGTGTACACACACACACACACACACGCACGCACACACACATACTTCAAAGACACAAGAGCCTATAAGTAGGAAGTTACAATTTTTTCTCTTACCTGACAATAAACACTTTTTTTTATTGCAAAAGAATTCGTGTTCTACATTTGGTTAAGTCCAAACTAACACTGGTTTTGTACGCGCACACGTATAAAGATGTGTATGCAAATATATACAATTACTGGATTGAAAGACAAACTATTAAAAAATGGAACATTAATGGAAAGTTGCAATGTCTGCATATACAACTATTTTATGTACATAAATTCGATTATGCAGAGTAGCGATACAAATAATTAATGAGCGTTAAAATATTAATTGAAGCATTATAAACAAGAACCAAGTAATATCCTACTCCGCTTGTTCTTTTTGATAGGAAATGCGCCGTAATCTAACGGAACGTTGAATCTCTTGACTACTTCGTCGTTTTACTAAATTGCTTTTATTGCGTCTCGCTATTTCTCTTAAACACAAGACGAAAAGATGCTGCATCGTTCCTCGAACTTGATATCTTAGCTTATGCATTCCAGTACAAGATCGTACAATTATTCTCGTCACTTTTCAGCATCGTTATTTTTAACAGTTGAAAGATGATTTATCGTTGATCACCAACGATGAACACCTTACATCGGCGGCACATCTCGGATAAGATGACGCGGATGTTTAATGGCATGGATTTGTGTAAAATAACAGCAATGCGGCGACTGGCATCTCCGTAACGCGTAATAATAACGTTCTTGATGGCTGCAACGTTTCGCGCTAATGTACATCGCCGACTTGACGTCAGTCAGAACTGCTGCTATTGCCGAAATATTCTCCGGCATCGCCGCGACATATTGGACACGTTCGGTTAGACTGTATAATGAAATTAACATTTGGAGAATATAATTAAAACATTTCGATTAAGTTAAAATCAAGAGAAATATTGTATGACTTACCTTAAGCCATTTATCGATGCACTTAGAATGAAATTCATGAGAACACGGCAGAACACGTAGAGATTGAAGCGCTTCGAAATCACACATACACACGACACAATTGGTTTGATCGCCCTGATGTGTCTCTGCATTGAATTTGTAAGAGGGCAGCTGTTCGACTTCCGCGCGTGTCAAACCCCGCGGCTTAGCTTCGCCCAGTCTTTCAGCTAAGGATAGTAACGCCTCATAGTTCTCCGTGACCGAATCGGGTGAAGACAATTCAGCCTGATTGTAGGGGGACAATGGTGGATTGCTAAACATCGCTCTATAAATAAATATTATCGTGTGAATTAAATTAATATTTTGCACGCCCTTAAGAATTATAATTATACGTTCAAGCTTTACGCACAAGAAGTGTAATAAATATCCCGGATAAGCCATAGGTAATTGCGTTGTATTCCTCCATCTACCGAATCTCGGCCGTCGCAAGACGTTGGATGTTAATCGTCGAGTTCTATTCTGTACAATTTCCAATTGACTGTTTCGCGTTTCCGATAAGAATAAGGGTGGCGGTGTCGTCACCTGCGTAAGAGCTGGTGGAGAATACGAATGTGGTAACGGCAATGGTGCACCAGCTGCGGCACCCACTCTATGGTGATGATGAGACTCTATCAATTCGAGCTCAACTTCTCTCTAGAAATATTAATATAAAAAAAGAACATTAGTAATTACGTAAAAATATTGTAGTTTAATGAAAATTTTTTTCTGGAGGATTTATATGTAATATTCAATATACAGGATAATCCGGTAATGATTGCATAATCTCTCGTGAGCAGGTAGAG
>NW_017259583.1:969462-972481 GCF_001594045.1 Atta colombica | reverse complement strand
TATATATATAATATATATATTGATAAAAAACAGGAGAATATTTTCTATCCAAAATAATGACATTACTATTTTTAAAAATTCTTAGATCTTAACACTATGAATAGCGACTATGAATAACGTTTCTTTTAAAGATTATCACTTCCATAATTTTGAAAATTGATTAATTTAACATGTTAATATCAACAAATGATCTTTTAATAATAACAAACAAAGTTCTTACTGGGTATATCATATTTAAGAGTGTGTTGCACATTTTTTGAAACATTTGACAAATTTTTTTTCTTTTAATATTTCTAGTTTTCAGAGCATTATTTAGGATACCTTTTATCTTACTTTTTTCAACAAACAAATTTTTGAAAAAAAATGCTTCTTAAAAATTCATTTTCTTATTGTACCTTTTTTATTAATAATAATACAGAGTATCCGATAAGTTTTGACAAAGTACTCGTGTAGACAAAGTGGACTAAATTGAGTCGATATTCTTTATCATTTTGCAATTTTCGCAATAGTTAACAAGATATTAATTAACTAAAAATTCTCAAATATGATTGATCTTCAATAATTTTTTATTCAAATACTATCAATTTTATAGAAAAATAGCAAGAGAAAAAATTGTTTTTCTTCTCATAGAGCTCTAAGAACTTTTTCAGAATTTTTCATCAACTTTTTAGCACTGCATTTTCTTATTGACAACTATTTTTATCAACATGAGAAAATACGGTGTTAAAAAATTCTTTACAAATTCTCAAAATTTTATGAGAAGAAAATAAACATTTGATGCGCGCGCGCGCGTTATTCTAGAGTTAAGATTAAAAATTATCTTAGGACATAGTTCACCTGCTGAGACAATTGATGATGCGTGGTATAATCAGTGTGGACGGGCGGTGGACCTGCAGTATGTAGCCCTGCGACACCACCAGCAGGTGGCGCGTATCCTCTAGGAGCAGCACCCACCAAAGAACTAACAATTCCGTGATTTGGATGTGTTGGATGAGCAGCGGAATAATGACTGTGATGATGCGTCACCTAAACAATACATACAATAAAATAGGATTTATTTTATAAAAATACATTGATCAAAGATATAATGCAGTAAGAATAAAAAATTGTGTATCCAGCAAAAAATAAAACTCATTCTCTCGATCATTCATAATGGGCAAACTTATTGTCGACTTACCTGGCACGAGTGTCCGAACGGATGCGTTCCGTGAGGTGTGTATAGACTGTGAAGCTGACATGGAATTCTGTAACCAGTCGCTTGTGGATGCCACAGTGGCTCTCCACTAACGGCGACTCCTAAGCCAGACACGCCGACTTGACCTACGTCGACGACCACGGGTGCGTTTGCACCCTGCGTGGGATGATGTCCAGTACCACCAGCCGCCGGGTGTGGATGAGGATGTGCCTGATGTGCATTGTGGATGTTGTGGTGGGAATTGTGTAAACTATGAGGATGGGAACCGTGGATATTGTGGTGCGAATTGTGAAGGCCATGATGGGAATTGTGAATGTTCTGATGAGGATTGTGTCCTGGCAGAAACGGATAAGAGAAACCTAATGATTCCGTGTATCGCTGATAACGATTCCTAACCGTTGGACTGCCGCGAGTGGATATATGATTGCGAGGCGAGCGTCGTTGTGGCGCACCCCCGAATTCCCAAGGCGGCGGAGTTGTGTGCAAGGGTGGCGTCGGTGCTGGAGGTGTCGTTTCCCGAACTTCTATTCCAGATACGGCACCGTTACGAGATATTCGGCGACGTTTCCTCGATGGCGATTCGCTCTAAAAAAACATCGTGCTCTGTATCGCTTATACATCCTTATAGATACATCCTTCATTTCACTCACTCCAAATGTGTTGATTAGGGAAAAGCTCAGTTTGCTGACAGAATCTTAAAGAACTTGTATTGATTTTAATTAGTGAAGTAATCGAGATTGAATGCGTTAAGCAATCACATTATAAGCAAAATAAACTTATTGTAAAATAAAACTTCGTACTGATGTAAATCCAGTACTCGGTTTTTCTAGATTTCATTAAGAACAATAAGAAACATACAATTCTCTTATAAAGAAAAGAAAAACATTATAAACTCAAAGACTTAAGAAACTCAAAAATCTATTTTTAAATTATTGAAACTCTTGAGTATTATATAATATAATATATACAATTTATTTAATCAGAGTTTTTAGTTGATCAATTCTTATGATGTATCGAGTTCTTTTTGCACAACTTCGGCAAAAAACATATAATACAAATGATTGAATTGTATTAATACTGAAATATCATTTTATCTGTCGTCACAAATGCGCAAAACAAAATAGTCACTTACTTTTCTACCATCATCCTGACTAGGCTGTCTGTAGTAAGGCGGCGACGGTTGAATCTGCACGGGGCTCAGAGGTAGCTGATTTGTGGCTAAAAGCAGAAATTTATTGTCTATTTATGTAATTTTCCCCGCAACAACTGATCATTATGCGTGTGCATGCATTCCACGAAAATTTTGCATGTATTTTTTTTAACGAATCGGAATTATATGGATATTCTTAAAATTTTATCGTTCATTCGCGCTGTCACTAGCGCCTGCGGTTGACGTACCAGGAACACAGAAATACTATGCGATTTAATTCGACGTTTAAATGAAAGAAATGACGGAAATTCAACGTTATGTAAATTTGAAAGAATCGCATTAATCCTCGCGCTCATATCTTCAAGAATGTATTGATCCGGACGTGGAACGAAAGACTATTTGTAAGAACTACTTTTGCCAAATCAAACTAATGCGACAAGAAAGGAAAAGCGAAAAAAATCGCATGCGGATCCGAAGAAAAAACTTTCGTTACGGATAAACGATTGAAGAAGCCGTACCTTGAGAATTCCTGCGATACTCCATGTCTACTCCGCTAGCTCCGAGGCCAGGACTTATGTTCAATATAGGGCCACGCATTGTATTGTCCTGAAATCATAGTGGTCATTGCAATTAAGCGACCTTCTTGGAAAGGAGGAAGAGAGAGAGGGAGGAAG
>NW_017259583.1:963268-969362 GCF_001594045.1 Atta colombica | reverse complement strand
GAGAGAGAGAGAGAGAGAGAGAGAGAGAGAGAGAGAGAGAGAGAGAGAGAGAGAGAGAGGCGTTCACCTGTCCACAGATATTGATGTGCAACGGTGGGGAGTTGGCTGGCGGACCTACCGGCTCCTGGGGAAAGTGCGGCGGTGGACCCCTTGTCTGTGGGCTGTGCTGCGGTGGCGGCTTATATCCCACGCTGGTTCCACCCACGTTCCCGTGATAGGAAACCTCCTTGCCGGTCGGCCCGGAGGACGTGCCGACCCCGGGGCAATCCCTGTGTCGTGCATAGGAGAAATATATGAGTTACAAGAGATACGCAGGAAAAGTCACGGAGCCGCATCGAAAACACGAACGAAAAGTATGTAATAAACGGCGAGAGTATGCTGTTTTCCGCCAAGCGATAACTCAGTTATGAGCGCCGATATTAGCCGTATTCGTAATGAGATGAGTCACATATGCGACTCTGGAATGAGAATCTCGACGATCTTGCGGAAGAGTTTGCGTGAAAAAAGAACTTCCAAGTAGAACTTGGTTACGATATTATCATTATTTTTTGGGTTACGATAACGTCAAAATGACATTAAAATGAATCATGACTGATCGAAAAATATAAGTGCGAGTAATAATCGTTTTGAAATCATTTTGACGCAATTTTGATACTATTATGACTTTTCGTTCTACTTGGATCTTTCTTGAGTGTATATATATTTTTTTAACGAATCGAAATTGTATGGATATTCTTAAAATTTTATCATTCATTCGCGCTGTCGCTCGCTCCCGCGATTGGCGTGCCCAGAAACACAGAAATACCTGTGAATACCCGCGATTTAATTCAACATTTAAATAAAGGAAATGACGGAAATTCGACATTATGCAAATTTGAAAAAGTTGCGTTAATCCTCGCGCTCGTATCTCCAAGAATGTATTGATCCGCATGGACACAGATGATCTATTTCGACGTGTCTAATTAATTTTAGTTACTCAACTCACTGGCAGTCTTGTTGGGACGGGTCAAATTCGCGATGAAATCTTATTTCCGGGCGTAAACCCCGGTCGGGAGAGAGAGGGGGGGAGGAGAGGAGAAAGAGAGAGAGAGAGAGAGAGAGAGAGAGAGAGAGAGAGAGAGAGAGAGAAATCTCTTTAAGAACGGTATTCATAGTCGATGATATAAATATTGATTTGGATTTAATTCTCATTGTGTTGGTGTTAATATTAACACCAATATAGTGTGAATTTATAATACCTGGTGATACATCATGGATTTATATCAAAACTATCATACAGTGTGGATTTAAAACCTATGATACAAAATCTGACATTTTTGAAAATATATGTTTAACAATATCTTAAAATGTCATCACAAGCCGATATTCATAATCCATTCTTACTTCAAAATCATCTTAAGTAACATCTTAAGATATTAATATGGTTCTATTATGATTGCTTAAGACTGTACTTAAGATAGCCTTAAATAAATCATAAGATCTTGAAATAAATACTATGAATACCGATCTAATTGTAAGAATTATCCTCTTTCTTTCTCGTGTCTCCCGATTTTAGCGGGTTAGCAGGGTTAGCAGCAAATCGTTATTTGCAGAAGCTCAATAATTTGCAACGTAGCGAATCATTCAAGCTTACGTTCGAACAACTAAGCAAGCCTCTTCTCCTGAGCGATTATGAAAGCCGCAGTCATCAGAATTGAAATGATAAAGCGATGTCCGCGTCTTATTCGCGTTGTAAACGGCCGCTCTTATTTGTTGTTAAGATGAAAATATCGTCATAGATGAATCGCAAGTGATGCTTCCGAAATTTCGCATTCGAAATAAATTGCGAATGAAGCTTTTGCTTCTTGAAATTTTACACCGAGTTTTATACATAAATACGCGCGCGCGCACCAAATTTTATCTCTACCAAAATTAGAAGTGGCCGTATTAAAGATTCGAAAGCCGCGATAATTTTATCACTGACATATTCATCGGACTATATCCAATTTCATCTTTAATTTTCGGTCAACGGAAAAGTGATACACCGAATTTATTAACAAATGCGAGGCTGAAAGGACAGTATTCCTTGTGTATTTGATCTACAAGCCTGGATATGGCAAATAAATTGACCGTAATAGTTAATGATTCGACAAATTGGTGGTTTATTTATTTTTGTTTTGTCGCGGATTTATTTATCGTATAATCGAATCGATTGCTTTGTGAATGGCGTCATAAAGAATATACGTATCAATGAAGCCGAACTAACGTTACATAATGCACATGTAAAATAGTCTACGTTCCGTAGTACATGACGTAACAAAATGATATTTACATAATTTCGCCCGTGCGTTTGTACGGTTTGGCATTAATATTGCATATTGTATGTGTAATTTATTTAATGCATAACATAATTAATTCGTTGCATTATCATACTCCAACTTTCTCTCTAATTTCCGTGAAAAGGGACATTTTCATCAGGAATCTATTACGTTTTCTTGCCTCTAGTCCACTCACGTGTTAACATTCGTAAGATTTGACAGAAGAAATCGAGATGATCGCGGTCGTAAGAAAAGGAAAAAAATCTATACACGCGCGCTTTCACGAAACTGATAAATATGCGCGAGCATGCTAAACGAGATAAACTAGCGGAACATATAAACATAACACAGAAAAAGTTAAGTAAAATGTTAAAGCGGGTGTAATAAAACCATATGTTCTCAACGGATATTAGAGTCAATTGGCGAAGCTAAATGGTTTGCAAAGATGTCCAAGTCATGCGTCAATAGCGACGATCCTAAAATGGTGCAAGATTATAACATATAAGTTTGAACGTAATCACAGCGAGAATAGACTTCAAAACCGTCTAATGTCGAAAAAAAATGACATATAATTACGTGAAACATGTGTTACTTGTACTAACTAAATCGCCAATCAAATTTACCGTTCGTTAAAAATATAAAGATTTTAAATTATAATAACGTTTTCTCTAAAACAAAGGGAGACTTCAAAATAAAACTTTTTATAAAATTAAATGATGTAATTAACTGAATTATTCGTGCAACTTTGATTTTTGTTAAAAAACTTTATCCCGCAATTTTATCCCGAATATAAATATAAATTAATTTTTATATTAATTAATTTTTATTTATTTTTTTATTTATTTTTATCTATTTTTATTTATATCAGTTATATTTTTAGATAAAAAAAATTTATTCTATAAAATTACTTCTATTGGTATAATCTTTCGACAGAAAGAATTGCGCAAATCATGCAATCATGAAGGCAGAGATATGTGTTTGAATTATATACAGAGTGAAGTAGTAACTCTGTCCACTTATTTAAACAATTATCTTTTTTGCATACATATTTTTTTTAAAGCAACTATGTGTTTTCTTTCCACCAGTTAATTCATCTCATTATTCTGTTCATAAAAATATTAAGGACTATAAAAAAATTAATAGTTTATGAGTTATTTAATATGTTAATATATGCTAGAATAAAGTATAAAATATCTCATGAACTATTGATTTTTTGATATCTCACTATCTCAATATTTTTATATGCAGAATGATTAGAAGAATCATATTGTATAAAAAAATCATATAATTCCATTTAAAAAAGTGGAGGTGATTTTGAAATTTCCGAAATGCCTTCACTCATAGAAAAACTATTAGTAGTATATTGTACACCTCTTAATGCTGTACAACTTCAATAAATATATCATTTCATATCTCTAAAAATAGTGGAAATATTCTAAGTAGATAGAATTACTGCCCCACCTTGTATAGGCAGAGACTTAATAACGAGACGATTAAAAAAATTCAACACTTTTTTAATGTTTTCGCATGCAACTTGCAATTTTTAGCATGCAGAATGCCGCTGACCGACCATACTCTCTTAATCTCAATAATATATATATGTATATACATAACTTGCAAAAAATTTGGCATTAAGAATAAAATTTCTAACATTAGTTTTAAGTTTTTATTTACAAAACAAACCGATGATGGACTAATTCAATATTTACAATAGGATGCAAAAACGTCATGCAATTACTTGAGAATCAAAACATGTTTAACTATTCTCCTTAGATATCTTGTTAAAATCAAAGTATCTAAAAAATATTTTTTTAAGGGGATACTGGAACTGCGTATTACCGATAAAACTAGTTTTGACTTTTTTGTCGAATTTTTTCATAGTGGTTTCACAAAATAAAAATTCCTTTTTCACAATTAAAATGTATATATTAATGTATTTGCTAGTGTATTTTGTATTCAAAGTTGGAAAATAGATAAAAAATTACAGATTTCCTTATCTATTTTTAACTCAATATGACGACCAACGCTGAAGGTAAAATCCAGCATTACCTTAAGGGGATTTTAAAGCCATCTGTATTAATCTGTAGTAATCTAACTAAATATAATTTTTGTATAACAATTACTTTTTACTCTTTTATAGATTCGAAAATCCTTTTCTAGGATCAAAGTACGGATTACATATATATGATACATATTTCTTGTGGATACATATATTTTGTAAGATGGAGTTTATGCCAAGAAAAATTCAAAAATTGAGATCCTATTTCTTAGTCCAATCTAGAGCTGTCACATCATGACAACATTTGTTTCGTATAAAATTGCAATCTGCACTTACGAAATAGTTCACAAACTAATAATGCAAACAATTTGCACGAAGAAACAACGTGGAATTTTTAGAATTAGACGTCTGACGGAATTTTCGATTTATTTCGAGTTTCCTCAAAAAAATCGAATCAAAATATTTATCTTTTCGAGTTAAATGTTATGAAATACATAAAATAAAAACAAACAAAAGAATTGCTTATACAAATTTTCGTTATTGGATTTTCCAAATTCAATTTAACATTATACATTACGTAAAATTAAAAATTATTCGTTACTTCGTCTGATATGAAATAATCTCCAAGAAGTCACTATCAACTTCAAACTCTGTTATGAAGATCAAAGAACACTCTACACGAGAGACCTAATAAAAAACCATAATTAAACGTTCGAAATCTGCAAAGTTGTGAGATTTACATGTGTTTAGTACGAGTATAATAGTCTCTATAAGTGATGTTACATATATAGAACGAAAATAAGAGCGATATAAGAGAAAGAGAAAAGGAAAATCAATAAACCGATTTAAATTAAGGTAGACGTCGAAACGAGAAATGGGCGTCGCGCATTCGAACCGGTAGAAAAGGGTGCGAGAGCATGGAAATAAAGCGTGTCTCGCGGGCACGTCATCGCGGCGCAAACTTCTTGATTATTGTTGATTAGAGAGAATCGTCCTTAATGTCAGCTTTTCTGGAAATTAAATACACACGAATACGGCCGATCTCCTGATCCCGAATGCATTGTTTATTTTTATATTCGTTGTACACAATATATAAAAATACTTTTAACAAGCTGGGTATTTTCTTTCAGAGTTTACGGGCTATTGTCGTGTCATGATTCATTGCTAAAGCCACACAATGTATAAAAATATATTTAAATATTATACTTTAAATATAATACTCACAAAAAAATAGATGCATGTCTCGGCATTAGAATTGTTTTCTCAATAATAGTGATAGATATGGCATTGACGCATAAGACCCAAGATAATAGCCTTTTGTTTAGATACATACGTTATTCTTTCATCAGAGTGTTCATCAAATTTAAATATATTTGTGTACACATGTATCATATATTATATACATATGGTGTCCTAAAATTATTGCATTTCCTATTAAAAACGTATTCTTGAGGTACTTTTGAGATGAAAATCCTAATACAAAAATGTCAAGGTTATAATAGTTTTAAATTATAATTGGTTAAAAATAGTATAATTCAAAAACTATTATAGCCTCGATATTTTCGTATTAGGATTTTTTCGTCTTAGATTATTCAAAAAAATCCAGAAATAATAATAGAAGCTATAAAAGTATAATGGTTTTTTACTTATAAGCATTTAAAGTTAGCTCATAATTTAAAAAATTATTGTAGTCTCAACATTTTCGTATTAGGATTTTCGTCTCAAAATTACCTCAAGAATACATCTTTAAGAGGAAATGCGATAGTTTTTGGACACTTTACAAAAAATTCTTGTAATT
>NW_017259583.1:958919-963168 GCF_001594045.1 Atta colombica | reverse complement strand
AAGGCCCTTTTTATGAGATATGGAGTTCATTTTGAATAAATGCTAGAAGTCTATAGGCAGAATTTAAAAAAATAATAGGTTCTATTATTGTCTATTTTGAAGAGAATTTAACAAGCTTTAAGATAATTTAGCTTTAAATTAGCTTTATATAAAATTTAATTCAAATTCTTTTTTTTTTAAATAAAAGAAATATAAAAAGTGAGCAAATCGCGAAGACAAAAAAATTGCTTCTAATATAAGATGCTCCGAGAAATCAATAAATGCAAAGTATATCAGTATTGCAATTAAAAAAAAACTTTATTTAATGTTTCTAAAATACAAACAAACACAGCCAATGTGTGCGAAAAGTGAGCATGCGATAGATTGTATCCAGAACTCGTCTTCAGGTAATTGGAATCAAGCATCGTAGAAATAGACATTCGAGGTTCATTCCGATTGTCTTTTTTATCATTATACAATAACATTTATATTTTAGCAACGATTTTCACATAGGAGCATGGGTTATTTCATATTAGAAATACTCTAAGTATCTCATATTATAGTTTTACGATCGTTAAATCTAACTTCTATAATTAAACAATTCAACATATCTCATATTTTTCTATTAGTACGACCTTACTGTATCACTATATGAAGAATTTATTATTGTCAAATATTTATTTATTAAATAATAAAACAAGATTTAAAGACTTATCTCATTGAAATTTGAATATCTAAATTCTAAAATCTTGTTTTACAATAACTACAAGCATGAGCTAATAATGAATTTTCTACTAAATAGTTTTCAATCCAAGAGCAATAAATTCATGGTAGAACCAATAGACAGCGTTTATTAGTTTAACAGAAACGCCGCTCTCATATTAGGCGCCTATCTCATAATAGGGAGCCTCTCTCTCTTTCTCTCTCTATACACACACGCACGCACACGCACGCACATAGGATGTTTGGAAAATAATAATAAATCTTTCGCATAGGAACAGAATGGACTAAACTGAGAAAAAAAGTCCTCTACTATTTTATAATTTTCGTAATAGTTAACGAAATATTAATTACGAAAAATTGCCGAAAATTGATCTTCAATAATTTCTCATTCAAATACTATCAACTTTACAAAAAAAATGCAACAGACAAAAATTATTTATTTTCTTTTAATAAAGCTCTAAGAATTTTTTAAAAATTTTTTCAGAATTTTTTAATACCATATTTTCTCGTGTTGGTAAAAATTATAAAATGCAGTACTAAAAAGTCGATAAAAAATTTTGAAAAAATTTATAGAATTCTATGAGAAGAAAATAAACAATTTTCATCTTTTGCAGTTTTTCTGTAAAGTTGATAGTATTTGAGTAAAAAAATTATTGAAGAACAATTTTCAGCAATTTTTAGCAATTAATATTTTGTTAATTATTGCGAAAATTGTAAAATGATAGATGACTTTTGTTCTCAGTTTAGTTCTATCCTTATATATATTATACGAAAGATTCATCATTATTTTCCAAACATTCTGTACATTATATGTATGTATAATAGATATTAGATTATTAAGGAAAAATTTTTTTAATCGGCTCAAAAGTTACTATTTTATGTCAAAAGAACACTCCTAAATTTTTACTTAAAAATTAAGATTTAGAATATTTAAGAAGTCGCTAGTGAACGATTTTTAAATATGATACTGTATTTTTTTTGGTCTGAATATCAATACGATGCAATAATTTATTTATTTAGCTTTATGATATACGCCTAAAAAAATATAGCCCGATTAATGTAAAAAAGTGATGAAATTTCTAGTTCAAGGTCGATTTTAGCAGGGTTTCATACATTCAAATCATTACCTTCCTCAAATCGTAAGTTTGTTCACCCAGAACAAGATTTAATTTAAATTTTTCTGGATTTTTCAAATTTTTCTTCTCTTACAAGGCTTTCGAAAGTTGCATTTAACTAAACTATAATGTATGTATATCATTTTAAGAATAGAAAAAAATTTTTTTACAAACTCTAAAATATATCACTTTGTGATCTTGACATCCTCGAATTAAATGCCTCAAGTTGACAATAAAAATTCTTTATTAAGAGAGATAATAAAATGAATACATACGTGAACGGACCTACGATTTGAAGGGAGATATGGACGGATCTATGATTTGAACGTTGCTAAAATCTATTTTGAACTCAAAATTTGATCATTTTTCCACATTAATTAGGTTGTATTTCTTAAGGTATATGTTATAGAACTAAATAAGTTTGCGTTATGTTTACAAAAAAAAAACATATAGTATTATATTTAAAACCTGGATTAAACCATTTTTGCATCAGATATACCAAGGAAAATCGAAAATTTAAAAATTGTTGTCCACTAACCTCTAAATCTTAATATTTTTGATAAAAATTTAGAAGTGTTTTTTAGCATAAAATGGAAACTATTAAGTCAATTAAAAAAAATTTTTTTTCCTTAACAAAATATACATTTATTTATTAATATACATTTACATATATGTACGGCATGTTTGTTAAGCTATTTCCCCCTTTTCCAAAAAAAATCAAGATAGTACATATTATATATTGGTCAGAATTAAGGATTTTTTATGTGCTAATTATGTGTTCTAATGTCAATTTTTGTGCTCGAATGGTTAGCAGATTGAATGTGGGGATTAACGTTCAGTTAGCATCTCTTTCATTAAATTACATGCAAAATAAAAATTAGTACAGCAAAATTATGTGCCCTTTATGTGCTTTCGAAATAACAAATCAAAATTAATGTAACTGTAATGGTAAGATACATGCCAATAAAGTGATACATGCTAATAAAGTTTTATATATATATATATATTACAATACCAAATTAGTTGGGCTTAAAATATTTCTTTATTTGCTCTTAAAATATGCACAATGAGATTTTGGTGCTCCCCTTTGATCGGACAATCACCCCCGAAGAATAATAGAAAAATATTTTAAGCTTGCAATCAATTCGTTATCTCCATTTTATGACTGGCACCATACTCTTATAAGGAGACAATGAGTGATGGACACTTCGGGGATGACTTTTCGGTCAAAGAGGATGAGTACCAAATCTCGTTGTGCATATTTTGAAAGCACATGAATAGAGGAACAATTTGAGCTCATAACCAATTCGATATCTGCATTTTAATTGGCACTTTACTTTTGTAGAGAGGAGGTAGGTGGTCACTTTAGGGGTAATTTTCCGGTCAAAGGGGACAAGCATCAAAATCTCGTTGTGCATATTTCAAGAACATATAAATAGAAGAATATTTTAAGTCTGCAACCAATTCGCTATTTCCATTTTAACTGGCACTTTACTCTAGTGAGGAGGTAAAAACATTTCGCTGAAATTTCATGTTTTGAAATATTTCAGTGAAATTGCTGAAAATTTGCTGAAATTTCACTAAAAATAAATTTTTCCACTAACATATTGAAAAATCATTGAAACTGAACTGAAATTACACTGAAACTTCCCTGAAATTTTGTTGAATTTCTCTGAAATTTTTACTGAAATTTTACTAAAAATGAATTTTTCAGCTATAAATCGCTAAAATTAAATTGAAATTTTTTAGAAATGCTGAAATTTTGCCAAAAAGTATTCTAAAAGTCAATAAAATTTTTCCACCAAGATAATCACTTCGAGGGTGATTTTTTAATTAAAGGGGATGAGCCTCAAAATCTTGTTGTGCATCTTTTGAAAAAGGAAGAACAATTTGAGCCTACAAACAGTATTGTAACTGGTACTCTTGTACCAATGTTATATAATATGTATCAAACTTTGTTGGCATATATTTTTTAAATCGTCATGGTTACATTAATTTTGATTTGTTATGTTGAAAACATATAAAGAGCACATAATTTTGCTGTATTAATTTTTTTTATTTTATATGTAATTTAATGAAGGAATTAACTTAATGTTAAATTAGCATCCCCATATTCAATCGTAATTTTCTGCTAAACCAGTACAACGAGTACAAAAATTGGCATTGGATCACACAATCAGCACATAAAAAGCACTTCATTCTGACATAGGTGCTCTTCATTTTTTATGGGGGAGGATGCTTACCAGACATACAGCCAGTTACAGAAAAGTTGCAACACTTTTTTTTTCAATGGATTTCGAAACTCACTCGTAGAGCGGTTGAACGTAAATGATTAGATAAGTAAAAACCAATCGGAGAGCAAGCTGCCTTCCAAAATTCATCGAAAAAGTGTTGCAATCTGCAACCGGCTTACATATATATATATATATATA
>NW_017259583.1:958445-958790 GCF_001594045.1 Atta colombica | reverse complement strand
TATTATATACTACATGGATAGTTGAAAAGTTTGATAAAAAAACAAGTAAAACACATTTTTAAAAATTAATTTTACTTTTCAACATAGTTTTCTTTGAGGATTACTTGGTACCCATGAATTTCATCCAATTCTTTTATTTGCGCGTTAACTTCTTCAAATGACACTGTTTTATGACAGCACTTTTTTTTCCATTATTATACAACCATTGCAAAAACGATTTGATTTAAACGTTAAATTTAATGCATAAAATTGAAAAATAGACAATAGCGATAGTAACAAATTTCAATCTAATCAGAAATCATATATACTAGAATACATGGTTAAAATTTGTTATTTCTATTGCCT
>NW_017259583.1:952574-958229 GCF_001594045.1 Atta colombica | reverse complement strand
ATATATATATATATATATACATATACTTCGTACGACACTTTTGCTAAGCCATGTACTAAGTTCGTGACGTTTAATACACAAATGTACAAATGCACGATGAATAATGAAAACATGGCACGAAAATTTTTGCCGCGTGAAAAAAGGAAGAAAAAAGCTCAATCCATCCCATAATGAAACGCGTGTCGGCTTTTGAGCGATCTGATAGAGATCGAGAGCATTTTCCAGGCGCATTGAACAAACGGAATTCTATTTACTCCGGACTTTCTACAACTGGTAGAAAGTTCGTGAAAATTGTACAGGGCGTCCCAAATTCATTGTATTCTTCATCGCCACAGAATTCTTCCGTTTATGTAACGTAATAACTTTCCTATTAAAGATATTAAAGAGTATACAAAAGAGGCTTTTTGTTACAAGCGATTCGTAATTTACCTTTATGAAATAAACTTAAAAAAAGTATATATAAATTATAAAATTAAAAAGTCCTCTTTTATCATTTAATGTCAAGCTAACGAAACTTTTATTCAACTTCTAGAGATGAAATTTTCTAAAGAAGTTTTGCAAAAATCTGTGTTAAATAAATTTTTAAAAATTATTAATACCGACATTATTAATAAGTGTAATAAAAAAATAATTATCTGACGCTATGCTGTTTAAATGAACAAAAGTATACATAAAGTACATGTCAATATATTGATAAATTTACAAATGTTTTCGTGATAAATTAATTATATTTTCAAAAGTAAATTTTTGCAGAACAAAATAAATTTCCATTAAAATGAAAGTCCATCCACTACTTCTGTTAAGTTTTTCATTTGAAATGTTTAAGAATCAATATATAATAATCAAATTCAAGCTTCGAGTACCTCATACACAATTTTCTAATGAGGGTTGCCGTGCATAAAAATTCTCCGTCATCGCGAAACGATTTTATCATGGAACACACGCATATGTTCATCCTAAATCACGTGGAAGGCACTTTGTCGAGCGAATATGGATATTTCTGACGATGATCGTAAATCCATATTTAAAAAATAATAACACACATTTATAAAAATAATACATATTTATAAAAAAAGAGCAAAAAAATTATTACAACTTTCTTAATTTTCCTCTATTTCTCTACATTATATATTCAAACGTTTTTTTTTCTTCGCACATTGAAATTAAATACTTGTCAGATTTCGAGTTAATTTGATTTTAACGATTTTTCATTCATCGATTTTAACTTTATGAAAAAAATAGTAATTATGAAAGAAAGTAAGAGGAACTTGACACAGTTTTTATCATTAAATTTTTTTACAATTTTTTGGAATTTAAAATGCGCTTGAATAAGAGCAACATTATATAATACATAGATATTTAAGGATTAATCTTAAGTTGTTAATAACTCCAAAGCACAACTCTTGTAAAATATTTAATGATATTAATATAGAGAAATAAAATTTTTTGTCTTTTAGTAATAAATGTGTATCATTCCTTTTTTAGAGAGAATAATGAATCTTATAAAAATAAAAAACCTATTGGACACATACGTAAGATATAAAAAAGACATATCAAAAAAAATATTACTTCCATCATTATAAAGCGTTTTATCACAATAAAAGCATTTCCGCGAGAAAAAAAATTAGATTTACGACAACTCTACAGAAACATTCTTGTCATATATAGTACTGTTGCCCGAGTCCCTGTCTTCTCGAATCATGTACTTGGAATGTACACATTGCAAAAATTCGCGTATATTCACGACAACGCTGCGGCCGCAATTGCACGGGTTCGTTAATATACCCATTGTGATATCGTGGCGGGCACTGCCGGTACGGGTATTCCTTGCTGCCGGCGGCGAATTGCTGCTGCTGCTGCTGCTGCTGCTGCTGTTGCTGCTGTTGAGGTTGATGCTGCTGATGCAGATTATGAGGATGCCATCCACCGTTTCGGGGATGAGACGATGTAGGGGTGCGCACGTGCGGTCCTGACGGGGCGCCATTGGCCACCACAGCTCTGTAACGTCCCTGCATACCCAAGCCACGGTGCTGATGACTCCCGGGGCCATTCATTCTCTATCTGTCTTTTTCTTTCGCTCGTCTATGTCTTCCTATGTCTCTCTCTTTCTCTCTCTTTGTCTTCACCCTGTCCTTTTTATCACTTGCTCTTTCGATCGTCGGTGTTCCCTTTCCCCTTCTCTTTCTCCTTCTCCTCCTTCTCACCGTTACCGTTGCCGTCGTTGTCGTCTTCGTCCTCGTCCTTGTCTTCGTCCTCGTATTCGTCTTCGTCGTCCTTACGCTTGACACGAGGAGGTTGCTTCTCGGTGTGCGCGCGTGACGTTGGGCGCAGCCAAGCCGGCTGGTCTTCTCGCCTCTCTCACAAGATCACTGGTTGAACCGATCGATGTGCACCGAGAAGAACCTGGCGAGGGTATTTAAATGTTACCTGGTTGGAGAGGATCCTGAACGGATGTGACAGATCTCTCTTTCTCTTTTCTCTCTCTGTCTCTCTGAACCCTCCCCGCGATTTGACATTTCGAAACGTGAAACGAACGCGTCAAGGGAACGTCCGAGCTATTGTACCGATATTGCTCCCCGCGATACTTTGATATTTTTCACCATGGAAACTCATTCAATCGTGTTTATTTCCTGAACAGAGCCGTTTATAATTCCATGGTTAATTCCTGACAGAGATCTCCTCATGGTGGAAGAAGTTTCTTCCATGGTGGTTCTTTCACCATGGTTTCTTCCACCATGAATCTCTTTGTGTTTCATCTTCAACAAGAATTAAATCATTCCATAAGCATCGCGACAATTTTTTTAAATATCCGTGTCAAAATAATCAGCCGAATTATAAGAAAGAAATATTATATATATGTGCAGAGAAAAACATCTTGTGATAAGTTGCGCTTATCTGAAAGCATTATCGAGAAGAAATACATTTCATTCATCTAAAAACAAAACAATATCAAATATAGGTCGATTTTAAATATCGATCAAAAAGTAAATGACTTGTACATATAATTGACTAATTATCAAAAATTGAATGCCTTCCTCGTGTCGTTTATACATGCTATGCCCGTAATTTACGAATGACCTTTTCATCGCATTAAATATTACTTTAATCATCTCTGCTAAATTCTTAATTTTTCCTTGTTCGTCCTTAGCTCGTTTCGCGTCGCGGCCAGTGTTGTTAAATATGTATGTCTCATATCGCGATATCGCATACATTTCCTGGTAACTATATTATCTATCTAAATGCAAAGTTAGTCCGATGTATTTCTCAAGAGTTTAAAGTCTCATGGAAATTCATTATACTCATACGTTCGTTTTAAATATAAAGATCAATCATTTTAAATAAAAGTTGGTTGCCCTTAATATTATAATGCTTAAAATTGATGAAAAATTGTTTTGTACACGATTATTAAAATTATATAACGATATTATACATGAAAGTGTTACTACTGGTAAATAGTTCCGATTATAAGCAATAAAGTATCACGTGTGAACAGATATTATTCCGATAGATATTTTATTCGAAAAATAACATTTGCTGTTATGAGATCATATATTTTTACCAACACTGGGGTAATAATATAAAGCACTTATGAAAAGGTGCTACTACGTACTACATGTAAATTACATTCAACAAGCCGAACGAGACGTTAGCAAAGTCACGTAATGCGAATATTTATGAAATATTTATGCGCTAATTTCCGAAAATGTCGCGCGCAGATTATTTTTCGATTAACTTTATATAATAACGTGATTTTTTTTTCAAAGACGAAGATAGCAATGTTCTTTGCAGATAATATCGGTATTTTGTGGGCCACGCAGGAAAGAAAACCTGAAAATTCATGAAATCCGAACAGCATGTAGAGCACGACTTTTCGTGAGACAATTTTTAAACGATATTGTTATTTTAAATAACGCAGGACTTGTTATTTAATTTTATTGGATATCTCGAAAAGAATTGATCGTCTATAAATTTTATTTTCAATATAATATAGAAAATTTATCACCATTACTCACAATTATAGATGCTGTAAATGAAATATGATTTTTCACTAGTATACTCCAAGTAACACATTTAATCAATGGAATCGAATAAAAGAATTAAAATTAGCGATCAGAAGCAGTAAAAGTTGTTTTTTATAAGATTGCGAATTATGACTGAGTTTCAATTTATCCATAAATACTTAATTATCTGTTATTCCTAAAATGCCATAAAAATATTTAATTTGTCATCATCTGCAATTTTGTTTGAATATTCATAATATTTTAAAACTATTCAATTAATTAAACGACAGTGAATTCTTAAAATTAAGATCAAATCGAATTAAGAAGACTAAAATGGAATATAGATGCCTTTTTTATCATTATAAATTACTACAATAATCGACTGTTAAAACAATGATGTGAAAGGCTGCCGTATTACAGTCCCTCGCATGTTTCGATACGACTTCATGTTCTCAAGAGTTTCCTTTGTAAAACGTAGCAATATCGACAATTACAGAGAAATCAATTATAGAGAATTCTGTGAATTAACGAACATTCAAATAAGCGCTCCTTTTCAACAACTGGCCGACACACAGGGCGCATATCAGAACATCCAAGTTCTAAGCAGAGGCAGTAAGAGAAGGAAAAATCGTACACATACGCTGCCCTCTTATCGATCGCGATGTTTACATAATGAATCGAGATACAATCAATCGTTAATGCAACAAGAGAAAAATACTTACAAATAATGCATACAGTAGCGCCGATAGGTCGAAGTGCAGGGGAAAACAAATGGAAGGAAGATTTCCATCATTCGTAAAGATGCAAGCAACATTTATTGCTACTTGAACTATATAAACATTAACTATAATCTACGTAAGCGAGAGGAAGTTCCATGCAGCGATAGAGACAATTATGTGTAATAGAAAAAAACATATACACACATATATACACAAGGATGCATTTTAGGATTAACGTAATGGTGCGAGAAGAGCGACGGCATCGAAAAAAATGGAGTTGCCTAGTTGGAAATACATTCGATTCAAATACCATATGCATAATTGATTTTCATAATTTCCGCAAGTACGAAGTAAATACTTTAAGAATGTGAATACCAAATAAAATGACGTAAAGTGTATTAAAGTCCATAAAATAATTTAAGAATTGTAATTTCAGCGATGCTACATCTTACGTTTTGATAATACGTATACTTATTGTCGAACCGCCATCGCTTTCCACATTAATCCTCAGCATATATTGCGGTCGATTTCATCGCTCGAAAAATCAGTGTGTCATAGCAGTTCAGGTTTGAATAAATAATGAGAATCGTCGATATATAACCGCGCAATGACCTATTTCATCTATTCGCCTTTTTTGTAACATCTTATTATAATGTAGCACACATATGTTTTATTATATTGCATAATATTGTATATGTATGTAATCTCTCTCGCATAATATTTTAGTGTACGAAATATCTCACAATTCTTTCGTACATATAAATTGCGAGAATATAATAATATACACTGTAATAATATAATATTTAAATAAAGATTTGGCAACAATTGCATTTTCTTGTACAATATTCGAGAGATATCCATGATAATTAATAAATAAATAATAAAATAAATAAATAAATAATATAATATATAATAAATAATATAAATAAATAATA
>NW_017259583.1:951164-952198 GCF_001594045.1 Atta colombica | reverse complement strand
TATATATATATATGCGCTATAATATTCATCAGATACATAAGTGCATTTCCAACAATATATATTTTTAAAATAATAAAATAAAATTCTTAAAAATTAAATACATCTTATTATATATCCCTAAAATTTTCCTTTTAATATTTGCAATGTTTTGATATATTTGTAATGTTCATAAATACGTGTTAAGTGTATGCGTGTCCGATGATTATTCAAAAATATTTTTATGCATTACAATCTGAGATACATTTTTTTGTGTTATTTGTGTGGATATTAAAATGAGACATCCTATATATTTATCATATATACAAGTGTTTAGAATTGATATAAACGGAATGATTCTACATGAAAGAATAAGTTAAAAAACTTTTCAAGAATCAATTATATTAATAATCAAAAAACTTTTCAGAATCGAAATCTTATTTCATTGCAGGCTAATACAACCAACAATTGATTACAGTAACCAAAAATTGGCTGTTGCCATATTTTACCATCTAATTTGCTGCAACAGCCAATTTTTTCTCTCAGTGTAAAGTTAGCGTTCAAGATTGAAAAATCATTTCAGCGCGCGTTTCGAAGGACTATATACATAGTATATAAATTCACACAGATTGATACAAGCATTTAAGATCCAGCTAGACTGTTTAAGATATCAACTTATTTTGCTTTCCTATGTAATTTAAAATATAATAATATGATAAGGTAAATTAAAAATAAATATTTTACAATAGGTTTTATATTTCATGTCAAAATTTTTTAAACTAAAGTTAAATATTTTGTAAATTTTTTAAATATACTTTCTTAATGTTTAATATTTTATTAATTCTTTTACATGAAGAAAAAGTAAAGAAATCGTATGATCATATTAAAAAAAATGGAGTTTCTAATTTTAAAAAAAGGAATGAAATTTTAAGTTTTTAAGAAAAAAATGTTTCAAAAAATTGTATTGCTTCTTATTGTTAATTAAAATCATGTTAATTATATCTTCTTGTAAATTATCGTAAATAATTAAAAAATCGTAAATATTGTTATGACGTAAA
>NW_017259583.1:941948-951064 GCF_001594045.1 Atta colombica | reverse complement strand
TAATAATTTAATTTTTATATTTCGCAAAAAAATCAGATTTTATTATATATATTTATATATATTCTCATTAAATTCAAACACATCAAAAAATAGTTTATTTTAAATAAATCAAGAAGCGCTAAAAATATAGATGAAGATAAATCTTAATTAATAGTACTTTTATATAAATTTTTAAATACATTTCCAGTTCATCAAACTGCGCACCGGTTTTGAAAACACAGTCCTAAATTAAAATTAAAACAATAATATCATACATTAAATTGACTATCAATTTTTATAATAATGATGATAATAAGCATTTTGAGACACTGCAAAGAATTTATTAGTAGATAATATTATCCCAGGTTTGTAAACTTGATTCTTTATGCTCTCATCTATTCGGGACGTCTTCTCCAATTCGACACTGAGATATGTGGTATACTGCTATTTATTTTCATCATTTACAATTCGAAAATTTGTCATCTAAATTCGATGGAACGATAAAAAAGCAACATATATATATATAGATACGCTTGGCTAAAACAATATCATCCCTTAAGGGATAATTTAAATGAACATTATATATGGTTCTGTTTACGTTATTTGACGAGGTGAAGATCCCTCTCAGGATCCTTTCTCAATTCGCCGCCGCTTTTTGTGGACCTTTTTGGGTTCGAGAAACCACCGCGGCATCGCCGTGCCAGGCTGCCCCATGATCCTCGGCAGGTCCGAGGAAACGATTAAGTGAACCGGAATATCCAGGACCCGTTGCTTTCGGGCCCGGACTCGGGCCTTCTCTCTGCTTTCATACGGACCCATGTTCGAGGGAAAAATGTCTGCAGGCTCGATGATAACCATGAGTTTGTCGTGTATTTTTAGGCAAGTCTTTTCACGCTAGTTCGTTTGACGTTGACAACGTGATAAAGCAAGTCGATGAGGAAAAGAGATGAAGAATTTGATATTTAATTATCTTTGAACAAAATACGATATTACGAGTGAGAGATATCGCGAAACAATGACGATATATATGTACATAGATAGAAGACCATAAATGTTTTCATTTATTCTATTATTACATATTTTTAATATCGTCTCTCTTCGCGTTGTGTCGGAACTATTGATCGAAGAACTATTTCTCGATGAAGATACAATGTAAACGGAGTATGGAATTATGCAACGCAATCATTCCTTTACATTACTAAAAAAGTTACAGTACTAAAGAAAAAATTGTAAAAAATATTCGAAAATTATATATGCGAGAAACTCAACGGTGAAAATAAGTTGTTCAAATCGTTGAAGAATGAAATCAGAAATGAAAATAATATTCCGAGAGATTGTTCACAAGATCCATCAACTATAATATTAACTGGAAGCACTTTCGCATATTTTGAGATGTTCAAATCGCTGTCTCTATCTCTGCACGAAATCGATTCCTTTCTATGCGTGATAAATATACACGATAAATGTACATGACACTGTGTCGTCGTGAACAAAAACTTGTTACTATTCCAAAGAGAATGTATAAAATAATACGTTTGTATAATATGACACGTGACAAAGAAATTATTAAGAAGACGAAAATTGTTGGAGAAAATTGGATTATTGGACTTTGTGAAGAATTATCAATATTCATAATCTTTCGTAATATATTTTTTATAATATAAAAGCCAATATAGTCCTGTGTTTTTATCTCCAAATGATAACATCCGTCAGTACGTTTGTTGTCAAGTAAATTCGTTTATTTACAATATTTTTAAGAATGTGTATTATATATATTTTTTAAAAATTATAGATTATTCAAGATCGCATTTAAAAATATAATAACAAAACAAAAAAATTTGACGGCGTACAGTGATATAAAACACAAATCTAGTTGAACAAAACTAAAAATCAATACTTTTAAATAAATCAAACATATAACAAAATATTTATACTTATATAAATTATCTTTAATAAGGCTGGTAAAATATTTTAGCGTTGTCATAACAACATTCATAGCAATAATTTCTCATAATAACTAATAATGAAAAATTATACTATACATAATTGTAAAAATATATATTTCAATTAAATTGTAGATAGCATTTTTGTATTTATTTTAAATTTTTCTTTCAGTTAATGTTAAATGTCTTATTTTAATTCTGTAGAAATTCGAAGAAATTTAATAAGAAGTATTAAGTACTTTTATTTTGTAATTAGCATATATTATTGAATAGAAAAAGCTTCATCCGGCTTCATCCGAAGAAATTATATCATCATTAGAATTTTTGTAGGATATGTTTTAAGCATTGTAAAAATGATGTGTTAGTTTTGCAACTTTTGCAAATATTTTATCTTCTATCATGATAGATGGTTCATTAAGTGTATAAATAATACTGAAAAATGATCGAAATTATGGAATTATTTTTTCATGAAAGTAAAACATTATTATTTGTTTAAGTTGGAACAAAACAGAGAAATCTTATTCACAATACAAAGTGTCTATAAAGTTGTGTCCCTGTTACATATATTTTGGAAATAATTCGAAATTATGAAATTTTTTAAAAAATCTAAATTCAAAATTAGTGATTACAAAAATTATTGTTAACATAATTTCATTATCTTTTAAAAATTGGAATTTTATTTAGCTAGATTTGCATTTTCCACTGTGCAGCGACTTAGAAGTTGGAAAAATTATTTCAATAAGTAATATTTTTTCATTTCTGTGCTTTAATGAAAATTTATGGAAATATATAAAATAATGACAAAAGATCTCAATTTTTTTATATAAATATCCAAGATAAAATTTGTGTAAAATTGTATTGTAATGCAGAGATTACTTGTATTATTTATTTACGGAACAATTACTCTCTGCATCGCAATGAAACTTTGCATAAATCATTCTGAATATTACAAAAATATTCATACAAAAATTTAAAATTTTTGTCATTATTTTTTAAATTTAAATTATACTATGACAATAAAAATTAAATTCTCATATCATGATTACAACTACGTATATTGAAATTCTGAATAATGTTATTGATGATAATGCAACGTAGTTTTTATGTGCACGTATGCGTAACATCGTGAACATCTGTGCTGACGCAATAGGGTTAGAGAGAGATAATACATATTATTTTTTTAAATAAACTGCTGACAAGGTCTGCTAATAAAAGTGTAGCATGTTTTGTATTCCGGCATCAGTCGATGAAATAAAGTGTAAGAATTATTAACCATGTCTCGCGCTAGTTTCGTATTGCTTGTAATGATTGGAGTGCTTTGCAGTAAGTTTTCACGTGAATTCATTAAGTTTCCTCAGTCTACGACTAATTCGATCTTTCATAAACAGTTATTGTATATTTTAATTCCTTTCTTTAATTGCATAATAACTTTAATATTGTAATTGAACTTGACTATGATTTTTGTAACACTGTACAGGCACGACAAAGATGGTGCCAGAGAAATAAAGAGTGGAGTACTTGTGGATTGGCATGCCCACCATCTTGTAACACGCTGCCTAATCAAGCCTGCACATTAGTATGTATTATTTAATTTGCTAAATACGCTAATTCCATTGAAAGTTTTATACTTCTTTTCAAGCGATTAACTGTAGAGCATTAGCCTAATCATATATATATATATATATTACAATAAATTTCGATATTTTACAATATTATTCTTTTTTCAGCAATGCGTGATAGGATGCCAATGTAAAAATGGATATTTATCAAATTCTTTAGAAGAATATGTGCTCCCTTCAGAATGTTAGAAATTAAGTGTATATGTATTTATTAAAGAGTTGACAACTTTTTTTAACGTCAACAAGATTTTAAGACTAAACATTTAAATTCAAAATAATGCCAACGAGTATTAACATGTATTAGATGTAATATAGCATAATTATTGTTGCTTATATAATTACTAATTAATGGTAAATAAATTAAGATTTTATTATTATAAATATTTATCTCTTTATTAATATTAGATATCTATTTTTCTAAATTTAAAATAATTAAAAATAAAAAATCACAAGATAATGATCTTTCTAAATATAAATAGGAAATAATTAACTTGTGTATATCCTATGAATTATTTTTAGAACAAAAACAATAAATTATCCGTTTTTTTGGAGATAACTATAAGTAATATTATGTAAATGTAATAATTGTTAAGTAAGTGTAAATAATAAATAAACTCTGTAGACCAATCTCGAATAAAATAATTTTTATTAATGACAACCAGTATAAATAAACAATAAAAATGTGGTTCAAAATGAAATAGAAAGTTATAAACGCAACTTTCATATGTATATATATAATTTATTTAAAATAAAAATATTAACATATTTGTAAAAATGGGTGCAATACATCCTTAAGCTCGCAATACTTTTGAATAGATATTTTTAACCGAACAATGGTTTCGAAAACTAAAAATATGTAAAAAAAGGAACTTGTAGCTCGATTCGGCTAACAATAACAACACATTTCGAGCTTGAAGTTAAGGCTCTCTTTTTCCTTCCTTGCTTTCTCATTGTAACGTTTATTACTACTCGCGCACCGATATTCTCCAATTCCCTTTATCGAGTTCATGAAATTTTGAAGCAGCGTGCACGATGTGCATCGAGCGGGTATTGCAAACCAGACAAGCGGGCAGGCAGGCACCGTTGCCTCAATATGCGTGGCGATTCGTGCCGGGCGCACGCTGCGTACTGTATGTAGGTATATACATACAGCGGGGCCAGCGAGAGAGCTGAGAGCGAGGCCTAGCCTCCTGGTGATGTGGTACGGTGTGTCTGCGCGAGCAGAGAGAAACCCGTTTACCTTTAAACTGCTGCTCTCGCAGTAGCGATGATGGCAGCGACGATGACGATGGCAGTGGTGCATGGTTCTCTCTTTCTCTGTTCCCTCGAGAGATACGGAGCCAGGAAACGATAAAAGCAAAAACCGAGATGAAGCAAAGGCAAAGGAAAGCTCGCATGAGTTTACATGCGTGTATGCTCCGGATTAGCGGATTTCAGACTTTTAGTTGGATTTTAGTGATGATTGGCCACTGATTTTTAAAATGGCATTGGTGGTCATTGATGACCAATATGTTACAAAATATTTGAAACTTGTAAAAAAATAAATGCTATATAGTATAAAATTCTGAACGACAAATAGATAACGATAGGTTTATTTTTTATTTTTGAACTAGATTGCACTAAAACTTTTTTTCTCACTTTAGCCAAATATCAAATATATATACCTACTTTACTTTAAGTTCCAAAAGTGCATACTAATTCAGCTATGAAAAACAATCTTAAAACAAATCTTAAAACAAATTAAAAAGTATTCAACGCAATACCTACGAGGATATTTTATTTAATCATTACACAATATTTCATTATATACTTATAATGATAAAAATTCTACCATATGCGATAAGACGTAAAAAAAAACTCACTGGACAGACAATGTGTTAACGTTTGCGACTTGAATTTTATCGTAAGAGTGGAGATAACGCATTTTATGCAGCAGCCTGGATTCGATAAGACGAGGCGCACCATATGCGATGAGCCAGACCAACCAAAGATTTAACGATTCTTCGCTTTATGTGGAAAACGCTTTTTGCGTAAAATATTCCACAAAAGAGCATTTTGCAAGAGGAAAATCACTCAACTTCGCTTCAAAAAGATACACTCAAAATGTATAGTAACGACAGCGTTTGACAGAGAAAGAAATCATTGACGAATGCGAAACTATGGTAAATTTATAGGAATTAAGTATTCAAATGTAATTTCAAATAACTATGCTAATATCTTATTCAACTTATAATTATTTTTATCTTTCAGTGATACGTTAATCTAGATCTCGAAAATAATAAAACGTTAAATTTTCTTCAACAAAAAAACAAAAATCTAAATTACTTCAATCGATGTCATATAACTCTCTACCATATATTCTTTGTTGTTCTCATATTTCATTGTGTGCCACGATCCTGTATACACAGGCTGTGTGCGCGCGCGCACTATTTCGAACTATTTCGGTATAGATTCAAGTGTAGCGGCCGTGTATAATATTCTATCGGCTTGAAATCCATCGACTCCTTCGAAATAGCGGCGGCGCGTTCTCGAGCAGCTGCGTTTTCGATTTTCCGGCACACAGCTGGCGTCTCCTTGCCTCGACTCGACTTGCGATCTCAGACTTTCATCGTCCACTCGAGTCCTCGAACCCTCCAGACAAGAACAAAGGTCATTGGTCCCCGGATCGGAAATCGAGGCCTGGTTGCCGGGGCCTTCTTCAAGAGCATTTCGGCTTTCTCCGAATCCTCCAGGAATCGCCAGGCCGAGAGGGCTCGAGGGAGCTCACTCTCTATCGATCCAAACTGCTTCGTATCACGAAACTGGCTGGCACCTCAGAGAGCGCGAGAGAAAAAGAGATGGAGAATGGAAGAGAGAGAGAGAGAGAGAGAGAGAGAGGAGGAGGAGGAGGAGGAGGAAAGAGAGAAGAAAAAGAAGAGAAATACCGATCCTCCTTCCTACAGGATAGTGATTCAACTACTGATTTCACGTTTTCCTCATTGCATTAGTTTTTCTATTTTCTGTCAAACGCATTCTGTCGAACTTTCTGTAATTTCTTGTATCTTTCTGTAATCTTTAATTAAAGAATTTTATATATATATTACTGGCTATATTAATATAATAAAAATAATAAAAAATAATTAATCCTTTTAGCGAACAATTATTACACCTACCCTATATCATAATTATATTTTAGAAATTCAAAGCCATACTTTCTCTCGCTTGCTTTCATAAATTTTGTTTTTCTTCAAATAAAATATTATTGGAAAAAATCAATAAAAACTATTGAGATGAAATATTACTTTAAGCAATAATAGTATTTGCTCTTGCTCGAACAATTCTTTCACAACACAGACGCTGCTTCCTTATCCAACTTTTATCAATACTTAAATATAGCGAGTCATATAGGATTGTTTATTAGCTACATAAATATTATTACTTCAACACAATAAATTCTTTTAATTTATCAAAGTAATACATATTGACATTAAAGAAGCTTAAATCATTATAAAATTAGATTTATTAAAAACAGACGAAATAAAAATAAAAAATATTCAGTTAATTTTTATATTTCGCAAAATTAGTCAAAGATCAAACTAGAATAGCATATTCATTTTGTTTGCGTCACACAGGAGTCCCGTTTAAATATTTTATGATTATCTTACGTAATTATTATAAAATAATATATTAATAATTATATAATATAAACTATAATATAATATTACTATAATATAATATTATACACTAAAATTTATCAATATTTTCAATAATGGAAATCAGTAAATGTTATATTAAGATAATATTGTGTTTATTGCAGTTAAGATTACGGATGGAAAAATATGAGAACATATATAAATATTAAAATATTCAAAATTCGTTCAACAAGAACGTCCTCTAGCGAATGCATTTTCTTCGCTGTGGAGCCTGCGGTATAACGAGTTTTCGGAAATTATGACCACCTTGTGTGCCATCCAAAATATATATTGCAAAAAGAGAACTGTGCCAGTTCGTGTACTTGTTAACTTTCACAGCTGTTATCTTGAATATTCTCGTCATGATCGTACAATTAACACAATTATATACTCATACTAAATATAATAATTAAAAAAAAGAGTGAAAAAGTAATAGTAACATTGTAGTTGTAAATAAATTGATTAGCTATTAAAAATTGACGAATGTATTTTCATAAAGTTTCCTTTTTAAATAGGCTAATGTTATCAATATAAATAACATATCGAATGAATAAAATATTTATAATATAAATTTTCTCTTAATATAATAATGCAGAAGAAAATCGTTATATTTTTCTTTCTTTGTAGAATCGCTTTCTTTGTAGGATAATTGTGACAGTGGGTGACTGTAATATTATAATATATTTGAATGAAAAACAAATTTTGGGATCTTTTTTATGCCTATTTTTATCAAACATACAAAAAGTAATTATGTAAAAAATAAATTTATATAGATTCGTAATAATTATAAAATTTTAAAATTATGTATAAAATTTTTGTTTAAAGACAAAGCCAATAATTTATGGAAGTTTTTATTTAAAGTTCGTAAATTTATGTTTAAAGTTCATTTTTTGATAATAATTCCACTGTTAATCAAGTTTCTCCATGTTTAGAAATTATAAGTATTTAATTAATAATAATTTGCAAAAATTGTATCAATATCTCTTTTTTGAATGTTAAATGAAAATCACAAATCCTAGTAGTAAATTTATCATTCAAGATAAATATGACATTAAGAAAAAACTTATTTTCTGATAATAAAAATAATATAATAACAATTTAGATACATAAAAAATTTAAATCATAAACATTACTTAAACTTTACATTTTAATCGGATACGTATTCTGTTTTATTTTTTTCTAAAATATAAAGGCTACAATAACCTTTAATTATTATTGCATTCAATAATTACACTATATATGAATATCATTTTGCGCAATACAAATGTGAACAGTCATTTCCGACATATCTTTGCATGCTAAACATGAATTCGTTGGCAAAAATTGGCTATCATTGGCTATTTCGAAAAAAAATGGCGAAACGTCGAAAAAACGGTGGTAAAAAATGATTTGAAACTCTTAAAAATGATTTTAAATTGGTTTTCAAAACATTATAGTGTAGTCAGCTAGTTTTTATACTTAATTTCATTAATGTCACATCGAAGTATCTATAAACTTTTAGCTTTAAAATATGTTTTGGTTGATTTCGATATAATTTTTTTATTTCTAAGATATAACAATTTCAAAAAGTATAGATAATTCTTTTTTCATATAACAGCATTCGACAAATACATAACATTATTTTTAAGAAAATTAATACTTTTGGATAGTTTAAAATGTTTTATTTTGTCATTCTTTAATGGGACACTAATTACAATTTGTAATCTGGCTTTATATTCTATTATAATTACTCTTCACACTGTCACAAATGGCTCCATTATAGAGTAATTGTGACAAAGTATATAGGTTAACAACTTTTTTCATATTTTATTAAAATAAATTATACATATTATCTAATTATTTATTTATATATATTTATATATATTTAAAATATACGATTTATGCAACAGATTATATAAGATTTA
>NW_017259583.1:923082-941841 GCF_001594045.1 Atta colombica | reverse complement strand
ATTTATGTAAAAAATTAATAATTTAAAAAGTTTTCAAAAAAAACTTTTCAAATTAATTACAAACTTATAGAATTTTTTAGTTTAAGTTCAACTTTGTGAGTTTTTATCACAATTACTCATAGTGATGTAACACAATGCTCTCGATTTAATTTTTCATGCATACACATATATTAATTATGAACAAATGAAAAATGAAACTAATAAATATTGTAGAAATATATACCATACACTTGTTATTATGCAAATCCAGAATATCTGCTTGATGCAAAAGTCATTATCACTTATATTATATATATTATATTATATATACGCATTACGAAACTTAGTCATGAATTGTTGCAATTAGATTATGCCAACTAGAAAACTGTTTATTATGTGCGTTAATTATCTTATGCCTCTTAGAAATATCGATTTAATCCTCACATCTTTCGAAAACGTTGTCATCTGCAATTACAAATAAGAGACTTTTCTAATTGTAAGAAAGACATAATAACCGCTTCAGTATACGGAAGCATCAATAGCTAAATAAAGTGATGCGTAATCCACAGCCCGTCAACTAATTTTGCCAAATAATTATATAAAATATAACTATAGAGGAAAGCCCCCTATTATGAGATAGGCACCTAATATGAGATAGGCGGCGTTTCTGTTAATTAATAACTAATAAACGCTATTGATTCCGCCATAAATTTATTGCTCTTGGATTGAAAATTATTTAATAGAAAATACATTATTAGATCATGCCTATAGTCATTGTAAAAAAACATTTTAGAATTTGAATGTCTTCAAGTTTCAATGAAATGAGTCTTTAAATCTTGTTTTATTATTTAATAAATAAATATTTGACAATAAATTCTTCATATAGTGATACAGTAAGGTCGTATTAATAGAAAAATACAGGATATGTTGAATTGTTTAATTACAGAAGTTAGATTTGATGATTGTAAAAAATCGTAAGGCGTGGAAATCGTAATATGAGATACTCAAGGTAATTCATGCTCCTATGTCATAGTGAAAATCGTTGCTCAAGTTATAAATGTTATTGTATAATAATAAAAAGGACAATCGAAATGAATGTCAAATGCCTATTTCTACGATGCTTGATTCCAATTATCTGAAGACAAGTTCTGGATACAATCTATGCTCGCAATCGCATGCTCATTTTTCATACGCTAGCTGTTTGTATTTTAGAAACATTAAATAAAGTTTTTTAATTGCAGTACTGATATACTTTGCGTTTTACTATCGATTTCTCGGAGCATCTCATATTAGGAATACAATTTTTTGACTTTGCGGTTTGCTCATTTTTTACATTTCTTTAATTAAAAAAAAATGGAATTTGAATTAAATTTTATATAAACATTACCTTAAAGCTTATTAAATTCCCTTCAAAATAACCTAAATATTATTTTTTTAATGCCCATAGACTTCTAGCATTAATCCACAATAAACTCGGTACCTTATAATAGGAGTCTTTCTTTTATATATTAACAAATTTAAACTGTATTTGAGATGCATTTCATAAATTCTTTTTCATAAAATCTTTAAGAACTTATGTTTCAAAATGTAGCTTATATTTCATAAATAAATTTTTGTAAAAATATTTTGTAAAAATATTGATTTTTATCAATTATCTTGACGTTTATTTCCTCATTAATGAGATAAAATTCAAAGTTAATCATCCTAGTGATTATTTTTACACGAAGTATACAGTAAGTAAGAAGAGTAAAAACAATCATGAAAATAAATAACTTGAATAAATAAACAGAATAAAAAATATTATCTTAATAATATTTAATATCAACAAATATACATATATGTATATATATATTTATATTTATACATATATTATATGCATATATATATGTATATTTATAATTTTCTTATTGATATTATGATGAAAAATTTTATATAATATAGATATATAATAATACAGTAAATTATAAAGTAATTTGGTAAATTATATAAATTAAATAAAATCTGTTTATCGATGCGTGCATATGCGTGAGCGGTAGTGTGATCACTAAATGTATATATCCTACATCTGAAAATGGTCCCTAGTTTAAAAAAGATTGCGCATCAATGGCTAAAGATATCGAGTTTCAATTAAACTTTAAAACTGTAAACAGAAAATAGGGAAATGTTTAATATTAAATTTCAAATTCAAAATATTTCGCAGAAAAGACACCCGATCTGCAGGAATCTTTTGTCGGTTGGTTTAAGCAACATCGAATCGGTTACGCGTCTGCGAATATACGCGGCCTAGGTCACATGGCCGTATTTTATTAATAAAGCGATATTGATAGCAATGTGGCGCAACGATTGCGCGTGACCGAACAAGACATTGTCCAGTTGTGATCGGCGATACGCGGCTCACGGTCGAGAAAAACTAGGCCCCTGCGAAGTAAACGTGAACCAGTCCCGCATGAGCCTCAGGGTGCCGCCTCGATTTATCGAACGTAGGTACGACGCTCGAGTCTTGCGCCGAGGCAATGGCGCAATTACTTGAGTGAACCGACTCGCACGTTGGCGTCTCCGTTCGGAAAGGTTGCGACTTCTCTGTCATGGCCGCTGACTAAGAAATTCGCGCGTGATCTTCAATGGCTTCGTCGATCTCCTTCCCCCTTTTCGCGAAAAAATGCGCACTCTTATCGCGATTCTTTAAATTATTACCCGAGTTTCATTTAATTGATACACGATCTATGTGTATATTAATTGTATTAAAATCATAACTTTGCTTGTCATACTAATAATACATGGATAATTCTTAGTTTAAACTGAAAAATGTCGAGGTATTCAAGTGTTTTCTTGATATCAACAAGAGGATTATGTCTCTCAAGAGAAATAGAATAAATATGGTAGATTAAATATAAATTCCATTTGTATCCAAATTGATTCCATTGCGCACACACCGAATACTTCCTCGTTCGATTCTTATTCACAAAATCTCAATCTCAAAAGTGAAACCTTCAAAAATACCGAGACATGTATTACATCGGCAAAAAAACAACGTATAGCAAAAAAAGATGGCTATACTACATTTATTTTCAATTTGGTGCGTTGTGATTGTACATTTGTACAACTGCGCATATTAGATATGGATAGAGGAAATAAGCTACGATTCTCACTGTCTTGGACGTACGATTAGGATAACTTTCTCCGAGAAAAAATTCCCCCCGAAAGAGACAGATAAGTTTTTAAAGTTAGCTTTTCGAAATTAAAATGGAATCTCAGAGGAGAGAGAGAGAGACCAAAGAGCAAGTGGCGAAAATGCAGGGCTGCGTTCAGGAATTACGCCTCTAAAGTGCTCTAGTATATTCTAATACTATTCTGCACCTCAGGCGTTCAGAAACTTCAGGTATAATCTACCCAAAGCGTTCAGTAACATTTTGAATCACTCCGAGATCACTCTATCATCAATTAACTAACTTTTCAATAGAATAAAAATCATCTCGCATGCATACTGCAAAACCACGTACCTAATGAGACAAAGACTAAGGTTAAATTCCAATTATTAAAAGGTTCAGTTTTTAACTTAGTAAATTTGCTCACTTTTGCAATTTTCACTTCATTTCAAGATACATAATTGACTCTCAGAACAAATATAATCTCTTTTTTGCAATTAATGCCTTTTATGCTCTTTTTCATTTCTAGCAGACCTCAATCACATTACCCAAGGCATCAGAAACTCCTTCGTCTCGATTACTCTGGGATGCACATAGAGTTTATCTCTCTACCAATACTTCGATTTCTGGAACGCACCCTATACAAGTACGGGCGTCTTCAAGTTATCTCGCGCGATCGTATTTCAGCAAATTATGTTTGATATTACGATTTCGAGGAAATTAATTACTCGTATTTGAAATTTGTTTTTTTGCTTTAAGAGGAACATGATATCTTATGTTAAAATAAAGAATCGGCACATTGGCTATATTAGTACTTTATCTACACTCAAATATCTTAATTGTAGAAATATTTATTTTAGCGTCTAAACCATTAATATTTTTAAATTATGTAGATTAATCTTCTAATTATATTGTAATTAAACTTATATTCTTCTGTAATTTAAGTAAGTGATGTTATATAATGTAATGTAATCCTCTTAAGGTAAAGATCTACATAATTAATATGGTAATCAGTATTAACAAATACTAATAATATTACTGATCGTGTGGTTAATATTGATGAATTAACGTAGAATATTGATGATAACCTAACCTAAATTTTGATTCTCGAGCATCAGTATCCCTTTATTAGAATCCATGTCACAGTATACTATCACAGTGCGATAGATACGTAAAATTAAAATAAAATATACCTATTGTCAATAATACTGTCAGGTTGTAAAAATACCAGAAATATTGGTACATACTTATATTAAGCTGGCACAGCCACTTCAGCACAATGGAATGTGATTTACACAAAATGTTTTTGTTAATTATTTGCTCTATTCCTGATTGTTTGCTCCAATCGATTCATCAATCTAAAATCCATGGCTGTGCTAGCTTAAGACTAAAGTTAACACAAGTTAACACTATAAAGAAAAACAAGAGAAAATGAAAAATCAAAGGCTAAAGCAAAGGCTATGTCATCCATTTCTCATGATATTGTTTATATTTCTGAGCAGCATATACTGAACATTTAAAGGTCATACTTGTGCTCTTAAGAAACAATCATGATTGTATAGGATAATTATATAAGCCCGTTACTGCAAAAAGATATTGTTTGTTGCTATTTTTTGCTCAAGCCATTTAGTAGGAAATCGTTTAAAAAGGGAGGGAGTGTGAGGTATAGGTTGCCATTAAATTGATCCCTCCGTACTGAAAAAAAATATACATATACAATACAATAGCGATACAAAGAAATCAGATTTTTTGCTTTTTATTTGCTTCAAGATAGCGCAAAAAGAATTTAGAAATTTAACATTAAAAAAATCAATATATACACGTGCACCACAAGTTTTGTAACCTCTCATTAACGACTCATTTGCTGGCATGTATTTAGTGTCAAAATATTCTGCAAGTAAATAAAGTTGAAATATGACTAAACCTGATTTTTGTACCAAGTGCATTTTAAAAACAAATAGTTTAACATGCGCGCTTCAAATTTCTTTTCTATTTCCCCAAAATTATTTACTCACATCTATTTGATGCCAAAATAATCTTGAAACATTGTACTATCGAAACAAATTAAAATCCCATTTTTTTGTTAATTATATAATATATGAAAAATAACTGATTTGTCAAGGATGCTCTGTGCCTGATTAAAGTTCTTTTTCTATCTCCACAGAATTATTTGCCCGCATGTATTTGGGGAAAAATAATTCTTAGGGAACGTACTATTGAAGTATGACAAAACCCAATTTTTTTGTTAATTGCAACATTTGAAAAATAAACAGTTTACCAAACGCTTACGCGCTTCGCTCTATTTTCATTCGAGCTAGATAGAATTATTTGCTCGCACGTTTTTAGTACCAAAATAATCCTTAGGCAATGTACTATCGAAAAAAAAACCCGATTTTTCTGCTAATCGTAAAACATGAAAAATGGAGAATTTTTTCCAATCTATCACAGTATCATATCGCTGTATCATAAATTCCCTTAAACAATGTCTACAGAATTATTTGATCGCACGTATTATTTGCTTGCTTTTGATACCAAAATAATCTTTAAATAATATAATGTAAAAAAAAACAAAACCCGATTTTTTACTAATTGTAAAACGTAAAAAAAATAAAAATTTTTCCAGCCAATTAGAGTACTGTATCATAAAATCTCTTAAACAATGTCTGAAGAATTATTTGCTTATGCACATTTGATATCAAAATCTTCAGGCAATGTACTATTAAAAAAACAAAAATTCTATTTTTTTGCTAATTACAATACCTGAGAAACAGTGCAGTGCGCTGATTGACTGAGAGGAAATGTTGATTTCTCACGTGTTATTGTTAGAAAAAAATTGGATTTTGTACATTTCGATAGTTTTCTAAGGATTATTTTGATATCAAACATATGCGAGCAAATAATTCTATGGAAAAGAAAAACTTGAAGCGCGACGCGAGCGCAACGCGCTTCTATTTGTCTTTTACATGTTATACTTGGCAAAAAATAAAATCAGGATTGATCATATTTCGATAGTCCATTGCTTGCAGAGTATTTTTGGCCACCAAATACATGAGTCTTTAGTAATAGAGAGGTTATTTATCTTGCGATACAGACCATTTTGTGTATTAATATTATAATATTTCTTTAAAAATGTTAAATTTTCAAATTCTTTTTGCGCTTCTTGGAGCAAATAAAAAACAAAAAATCTGATATACTTTTGATTTCATTGTACAGCTGTATGTTTTTTTTAATATGAAGGGAGGGAGGTCCAGCTTAATGATAAAAATATGTAGTTAATTTTTAATTTCCTCCTTTTCTTTCTTTATGACTATGCTAACGTCATTCTTGAGTTAGCTGTATAAATTCAGTGAAGCGATTGAAACAAAAAAATCGAAAATAGAGCAAATAAATAACAAAAAAATTTGATATCAATTGCATTAGATTGTGCTAAAGTGACTATGCCAAATTAATAGACATTTGTTAGTATTACTGATTCAATATTACTAATCAATATTATTGATCGTGTAGGATCAGGTCATTTACAGCAAGATCCATAAAAATTCGAGAAAATATTTCTCCATTTATATTCGTCTTTATCCTTTCTCATTTACCAATAATATAAAAAAGATTTTAACGAACCACAAAAACAAAGAAATTAACAATTTTTGTGAAGTGCCAGTTGATGATCTTTTTTTTGGATTACTCGATGAAAATATCATGTGGCGATATTAACAGAAATGCACGCGATGCTACTAGTATGATATTTAATTGCGCAGAATTGTAATCGCAATATCGATTATAATTCTTCCAAAAAATGAAAAAATTTAACCAATATCAGTGAAATAAAATCTCTCTCAGATTGTCAATCGTCAAACCTCAAATACTTCAGAGAATTTCAAGCAGTCATAATTACATATTTACGATAACGATGGAAAAATAGATATTGTAAAGCATCCTTTGAGAAATAAAGAAAAAGAGAAAGAGGAAAAAAGAGAAAGAAAAACAGAATAGAGAGAGAAGAAAGATGATAGTTCCCCTTCGTGCCTTGCAATCCTTCGCAATGGGGAACAGCAATTGTTCACGTCCACGTTTCGGAGAGACGTTTCCGCGAAAAATTTAGCAGACATGGATAACGCTTTATCACCTAAAGAACATTGGACGTCCACACAAGAATAAAATACTATAAAATATTTTGTATGTAAAACATGAAATCACAATTCAATTTTGAAAAAAATTCAGTTAATATTCACAAAAAGTCAATACCTTTAAAAATCAATGACATATGTTGTCAAGGTCATGACTCTGAGTGACCATTAACAAGTTTTAACCGTCGCTCGTTATTCGTTAAAACGTTATTAACAAAAAAAGTTTGAAAAAATAACATCTTATTTCTATTATATATAACATTAAAAACTATTCTATATTCTTCTTTGCTCACGTAATAATTTTCCAAGCGAAGAGAGTTTTACTCCACCTCCCCTCTTGCCAAGGGGCATTCGACTTTCCACACGAAGCGACTTTCACCCTATCCCCTCCCTCTCTGTTTCAGGGGCGCACGACTTTCACGCAAAGTGACTTTCATTCCGTCTCCCTCTCTGCTTCGGGGGCGCACGACTTTCTACGCAAAGTAACTCACCCCACCCCTCTCCTGCTTCAGGGGCGCACGACTTTTCACGCCCTTTTTCAGGTGAGTGGAAGTCGCGTCGCGTGGAAATTTTTCACTGGAAATTCATACATGTCCATACAAGAGGGGATGGAAATCACTTCGCGTGGAAAGTCGTGCATTCCTAGGCAGGAGGGGAGATGGGATGGAAGTCTCTTCGCATGAAGTCGTGCGGTCCTAGGTAGGAGGAGAGGTGGAGCTTGCTTTACATGGAAAGTCGTAAAATATATTTTAAAGTCAAAAATTTAATTTATGTTTTATATAGTAAAAAAGATACATTATTTTTCAAACTTTTTCGTTAATAACTTTTTAATAAACAACGAGCGATGACTAAAACTTTGAATCATGACTGTATGACAATATACATATGTCAAGATTTTTGAAGGTGCTGACTTTTTGTGAATATTTACCAAAAATTCTAATCAGAGAACAGAATATATGATTTAATGAATAAATTATATCTCAAAAACATAAAATATATAAATAACTTTCTCCGTCATTAGTCATAATAACAATAATTGTCATTGTTATTACGACTAATGACGGAGAAAAGTTATTTATACATTTTACAGATCGACTAATTTAAGGATCGAGTACTTACATGGACATATAATTTGATACGTATGTTCATAAATAATATCATGGTTTTGGAGCCACATATTCTTGAGTAAGATAGTCTGACGATAGTCTATTATTCAACAAAATAGAATGTAATCGAATTGAACATGAACTTTTGCGTCATATACAGAAAGAAATTTTTGTTCGCTCGGTAATCGCTAGATAATAAATAATATATATATAATTTGGCGAATGGCTTATCGCTCGATGCGATTGGTCGATACGATCTGTAGATTCGAGTTCAATCTCACCTATTATATATACGATTTTTCATATTTAAAGAGCTAAAAAAATAGCTCTACTCTTCTTGATGATTAAAAAGTCTTTAATCATCAGCGCCATTCGCATCATATGTAAAGTATAGATCTCATATATTAGTGTATAGATGTATGAATTTTCTAGGATGAAGATGGGGAGGGGGGGGGGGCGATTGGACATTTAGATAATAACCTAATTCCAGAAAAAAATCTATTGTTACTGAAACCTCATTAGAGATCCTATGTTCTGCTCCACGCTCCTCTATAGGTTAATTTAACATAAGATGAATATTTTAGAAGATTACACAAATATTATGTAAAAAAATAAATACAAAAACAGATAATATCGACACAATTTGTGAACAAACCGTGGAAGAATATTTTTTTCAGTAAAATTAACATTTATGATATGTTAAATTAACTCACATTTTATTTTTTTTTTATTCATCTTAGAATTTATGTTTTAAAACACTTTATTTATTCACTTATTTATAAATTGCGTCATTTTGACATTAAGAAATGTTGAATAAATTTAACACAAAATCTTTAAATAACATAATCACATTATTGTTAAAATAACACTCGAATATGTTAAAAAATTCAACATAAATTCTTAACAAGAACGTGAGTGGATCGTACATGAATACACATTTTTTTTTACTGTGTAGGATGTAGGGGATAATTATGCCTAACGTGTAACAATTATTCAATTGTTTTTCTCATTACTGAATGACATGTAATAAAAATATAAAATAAATGAGCATAAAATATACAGGGCGTCCCAAAATTTGCAGCTCAAAATAATATAACAAGAAAGTTTTCAAAAAATTAAATAAAAAAATTTGTAAATTTTTGTTTTAAGAAATATCTTCTAAGATATAACGGTTCAAATATGGCTAATTACAGATTACATTTACATAGTCCGTAAGTTTAATAAGCGCGCTCAAGCATTTACCAACAATCATTAATATTACTGCACGAGCAACTCATGGATAGGCGTTTAAATCTGCAATTTGGCTTTAAGTATTTAACCCTTATTTCAAAAATTATTGCTTAAAATAAAAATTTACAAATAACTTTTTTATTTAATTTTTCGAGAATCTTTTATTAGAATATTTTGTATCACCGAATTTTGGGATAGCCTGTATAAATAAAAAATCTCATATTATTACATCTTAGTTTGTGTGTAGTACTAATTTAAAAAATCAGGTTTGATAGATGTAATTTTTTTACCAATTGTGTAGTCAATAGTAACCTAATAATGCGGTTCTGTTCTGTATTATGTTTTTGTAAGTAGATTTATTCTAGAATATATAATACATATTTTATGTATACGATATAATTATTATAAATCATAAATTCTCAAATCCATATTTTATTTATAAAATATGCCATGTTCCCCTCCCCTAAATTGTGCTAATTAAGTTGTATCTAATTAATACTTATCATATTTTATGTAAGTACCTATATAATTATTTATGTAGTCATAAAATAATAATTTAAATATGTCTAACCTATTCTAATATAATAAATGCGTGACGAATATGTTGACTAATAGTTCTCAAAATTTGTATTTAATTACATTATTATTATTATATGTGAAACATTTTTTATTTATTATTAACATATCTTAATAATGTTAAAAACATACTTTTTAAAAAAATATTTTTATTATTCTTATTCTTAAATTTATTTTAAAAAGAAATACATTTTTATAAATTGATAGGTATTATTTAAAAGATCAAAGCTTAAATTTTATTTTTATTTTTTGTACTACATTATAAATCATAAAAAGGTTCATAACAAGTTAATTTATTTTAAGCAAAAAATTAAACATACAACAGGTCTTAAATCATCAAGTTACAATTTTCAATATTAATTAACTTAACATGCAAATAAATATGAAATGAGAAAAATATTCACAACACAAAATATCTTAAGAAGTACGATTTTGGCAACTTTTCTCTAATGTCATATACATATCTTACGTGGGAGGAAGTATATGAAATATATTAGAGAAATACCAGTACCGATATACGACTTTATTTTTGGATAATATTATATGAAACAAAAGATGAAAATAAAACTTTAGAAACTTTAGAGTAGAAAGTGTCTTCTATCCAAAAATATAACAGATTTATAGTACTGCTTGCAATTTTGTAATAATTAAATTTTAGATTAAGATAAGCACATAGAAATAAGCAAAAATGAGTGCCTGATAAAATGGGCCTCAAAACTGATAGTAGACAGTAATGTTATATATTTCTATATCTTTTTCTTTCATGAGAATCATCTGTACAAAATATCTATAAGTGAATGTATATAAGATTTTCTAGAATTTTTTTATTTAGATATAAAATATTTTTTTATTTATGTACATACTTTATGCTGTTTTGTAAGACGCAAATATGTCATCTCTTTTTTTTTAGGGTTTTCTATAAATACACGATTGCCTTCAACTCCGATAAAGCTATTTGATAGCACTATAAAGATTAAGTTAGCTTATGATCTGTTTTATAGGTGTGCTGATCATTATGCTACACTTGTTTTTAGCTGATTTTGTATAGGAACAAACGACAAATATATAAATGAGTTCTTACTTCTTTAATATCTGAACAGATCATGTTTATGTCATTATTAATAAAGTGCAATAGTTTTTGAGAAATAGGGAGATGTCTCTTTAGAAGACCTATACGTCAGTATAGGTAGTTGGACTTTCCATTATATATTCATAGAAAAGATTTTAAAACAGATAAGAATTAAGAATTACTTGAAAAATGAATTTCTCCTTTTTTGTTTTCATTTCTTAAATCAAAATGAAGAGATAATGTTTCGTTTCATAAAAAACACAAAAATCTTGGATATAAATTGAAAAATTAAAAAGAATTAAATTCTGTAGTAAAAAAAATAACAAAAATTATCTTATGTTTTTCTTTTCCATTTTCTGATACTTAGAATTTATATCTAGAGACATTCTTTTTTTTCTCTTTTTCTCTTTTTTTCTCTCTTGTATATAATGTTTTATATTTTTCAATCGTGTTAAGTATTCGTAGATTATTACGATATTTTCTAAACATTATTTATATCAATCATATACAGGATATCCCGAAATTTGAATGTAATATTATTGTAGCCTGAAGCTTCGAGAAAAATTAAATTAATAAAAGTGTAACCCATTTTTTTCCATAAAGTAGTTTTTTTAAGTATAAACGATTGAAATTTGATTAACCATAAACATTGGTTAAGAAGTAATCTGTCTGCGTGTCATAGTGTGAGTACAGCGGCAATGTTTTGTTTAATATCTAATATCATTGCATGCACGTCACATAAATAGATGACTTTTTAATCAATGCCTCGATCAACGCTTATGATTAATGAAACTTTAAACGTTTATACTTCAAAAAAAAACTGCTTCACGGAAAAAATAACTTATACTTTTATTACTTAATCTTTCACGAAGTTTCACGCTGCAATAATATTATCCTTGAATTTCGAGACGCTTTGTATAAGTGAAAGAGTGTGACTAGATCTCTGCACGAGAATTGTCACGTACGATTTGATTGGACGTTTTAATACGAGACATTTTGTATTCATAAACGAGCTGATTCTGACTTTCACAATTTTTTTACACCATAGTCAGATCGCAGTCGAGAGTTTCCCAGTTTTGCTGCAATACATTAGCAATGATTTCCGCAGCCGATCGGCGCGGCGTAGCAATGCGCTCGTGAGAGCGAAAGTGTTCAACAATTGCGACGTGCATTTCGTGATTGTTGCAAGGCTATTGCAAGGTGGTAAATTGCGCATTGCTCATCCCCGACTGCAAACCATGCGCATACGCTTTCTCGATCGAATGATTGCGATCAATATTGAAGACAACAAAGAGAAAACAAATTTCAGTGTATATTCTCTCAATCTACAAAAGAAAAATGACAATCATCAGAAAAACTAATCGTATGGAGAAAATAAGATTAAGTTATCCGTTTATATTTCGCGTGTACTGTTTTCCAACATACAAATCTTGTTTCAAGATGAAACAGATCAGAACAATACTTTCTGCTCAATCAAATAATGACTACTTACCGACTACTTTTGGATATTTTGTTTAAAATAAGGAATATGAAACATAAAAGTGAAATTAAAAGCTCGTAATAAATATAAAAAACGAATTGTACGTAGGTATTTCTATTAATAATTATTATAGATAATTACTTTTTTTGAATTTATTTTAATGTAATTACATTTGCATTTAATAATAATCTAAATAGCAATAATTTGACGAAGGCTCGGGCTTTGTTCGATATTATCATACTTTTCGCTTACCTCAAGGGAAAACGTGTGCTTTCTCTTATCGTTGAAGACTGATTCATGACTTTCGTAATACCTTATTATCGTCGTAAGTAACGTCACACCGAAGGAGATAAGTCGAAAACCGACAATATCACGTTACATAGAAACCGAAAAAATATAAGAATCGCAAAAACACCTTTCTTAACGGCAATGAAAATCTTTTGTCTCGTGTTTAGTTTTCCTTTTTTGTTAGTTTTTCTTTTTTTTTCCTCAGGATCTCTTTCAAAGTTTCCCAGAACAGAAAAGGCATAGAATAAAATTCTAAAAAGGGATTCACAAGAAGGTCATACGTAGTTTGGATTTACTATTGTGTACTCGCTGTAAAGATTCCTACGTTCGAAATTTATCCGTCTGGCTATTATAGAAAATATCACGGTACCTGGCTCGGCGATAGAAAGAGGCGGCTTCCTGAAAAACTCTAAGGAATACCTGTCTTCCCCGGCTACCACCTGCTCTCTCGTCGCTATAAGACCTTCATGAACATATGCCGTATCTGGTGAACAATATTCTCGAGCAGCTTGCGCGTTCCAGAATAGTGGCATAGATCCCGTCTGCCCTTAGATTCTTGCGCATAACGTTTGGCAATCGCTTCGTTGCTTTGTCTTCATCGTTAACTTATCGTTAAACGCACAATTTCTAAGAAAACGGCAACCGATAATATTCTTAAGAAACACTGAGAAAAATTTCTCATTATACTACATCTAGTGATTGAATTTTTTATTATTTCAATCATAATGTTTGATAGATTTAACTATAAATTTATACCTTGAATCTATCTTTCCAATTTATGCAACCAGATTTTTGCCTGTATATGTATTAATCATATGTTATCGTTATTTGTCGAAGCTGTTGATGATCGTGTATTTTGTGCACGAAAGTGTGTAAAATAAGTTTTCGACATTACTTCCTTGAGCTGTTTACGAGAAGGAAACGTATCGCTGCTTCCTCGCGTCATAATGAAACGCTTAGTCATTCGCGTTCGTAAATATGCAATATCTTGAGTCTTAAAGAGATCGAAGTAAATTTATTCTTTATTCAAAAAAACTTCGAGCACGTCTCTCTTCGATATCGATGAAAGATAATCAACGATGCCGAAGTAATATCGTCGATGTATCGTGATGTTTCAATTCAGATGGATTTCATTCTTTGTTCAAATTGATTTATGCTCATGATTAAAGATAATATCGGTAATTTATTGTAGTTTACGCGATTCGTCCAGATATGCCATGTTTCAAGGAAAAATAATCCGTTTCTTCATTCAAACGAAAACTTTCGAGAACCGTTTCTCTTCTCGACGTCAACAGAACCAACGTGTATGGTACATAGATTGCGATACATTGGCAAAGTTATCTTCAACTCTGTCACAATCTGCGAACTATATTGAAAACAAATTTATGGAATATATCGTAACGTCGTATCATAGAGATTGGGAAGAAAATTATTTTTTTTTCAGAACATAAAGAGCTTTAAACATGTTGCTTCAGCGTCAAGAAACAGACTAGTCAGAAACAAAAAAGCATACAATCGTAGTTTAGGATAGATGCGATGATGTTATGTTCAAGAAGAGAAGAAAAAAGAAATGCAGTTTATCGCGATGATATTATATTTCTCTGGATGATCGAAAGAGCACACCGTACAATTCTGACGAAGCAGAAAAGAAAAAGAAACTGGAAAATAAATAGACTGCAGAAAGCACATATGAGACACACATTAAAGATATTCAAGAACAATAGTGCAATCTATATACAAGGCGTCCCTAAATTCAAAATACTGTAACAAAAAAGTTTTTGAAAAATTAGGTAAAAAACGTTATTTGTAAATTTTCATTTTAAGCAATAGTTTCTAAGTTATAAGGATTTAAATACCAATTACAGTTACAAGCTACGTTTAGATAATCATCTGTGAGTGAACGCACTCACTAATACTACGCACGCCATTCATGGATATGTGGCCATCTAAACATAATCTGTAATTGATATCATATTTAAACCTTTTAGTTCTCTCAAAAATATTTAAAATACAAATTTAACGACTTTTTTACATACTTAATTTTTCAAGAATTATCTTGCTGTAATATTTTGAGTTGTGAATTTTGATCCTATAGTGTATTACAAGATTTCGTGCATTGCATCTAATTAAGATGGTCATTTTAGAAATTACGAAACATTCAAGTCTGTACTTTAATTTTCTGGTTGTCAGACGTTATATAGTGAAAGTTACATAAAAGTACAACGTACAACATTAATTAAGCAATTAATTATAAAACGTGATTGAAATTATTGCTAATTGAAATGAATTTTTATTATACAAACACCAAGAAGAAAAGATTATTTTATAAAATTTATTACGTACATGTTATAATATACAGGATGACCCGAATTTAAATGACCAACCTTTGGGAATGTAAAGAATCGATAAATTAAAAAAAAAGTCCTTCATAGACGTGCTTCGTTTCATCGAAAAAAATCGCAAAGAGATAAAATGTTTTTTTTTTTTAATTTTATTTTCAAAGCGGAATATTATTGTTTTCATACACTTCAGCGATAATATTTTAGAGGCAGTGCAAGAGTAAAGAGGATCGTTATCGATCGGAATCATTACGTTGACCAGATCAATGTGTGGCTGCAACACAACTCCGTACAAAATGCTATGCGTGCATTGCTGTAAGAGGCCAACATTTTAAACAATATCTGCATTAAGCAAGTGACAACGTGAATAAATAAGTGTGAATGAATAAGTAATAAATAAGTACAAAAATGAAAACTCAATTTTTTTAGTTAGAAATGGCATAGTATTCAATATTGAAAGACTCATATTTTAAGCTACTTTACTTTATGTTCTGAAAGCATTTTTTCACCATCAATTCAATTTGTACTAAAAATGTCTAGACATTCGAACTGCATTATGTTTTTTAATTAGAGACAAACAAAATGCATTTGTTTAATATTATATAGTTTAGCAATTTTGTTAAATATTTTACATCTTATTGATTACATTTTATTGGCAAATTGTTATTTTCTGTAATTTCCTTGTAGCTGTTTTTTCGTTTTCTGAAATTATAAATTTTGAAAAAAAGGCATTTTGAAAGTTTGCTCCTCAATTGAAACGAGTAAAGATAATGAGAAATTACAAACTAACAAAAAATTAATAAATTTTTTTGTAGAGTCTTTTAATTGAACAATTTAAAAATATATGTGATAATAACATAAAGTACAAGCAATAGGAGCCTGATTATCAATTAGCGCAATTCTTCTTAAAATATTAAATATATAAATCTTGTCCTTAAACGTTTTCACTCATGGTTTGAATCTTCATCAGCAATCTTTCTCCTTAACAGAACGGTTGAAGTTTATTTTTCTTCTCAAAAAATTAAACCGTTGTAACTGTTGTGAAATAAGTCACAAATGTAGTTAAAAAGCTGGCAAGCTAAAATTATTTAAATGATTAAATTATTGTAAGTATAAATATGAAAATTAATAATCACTTCACACAGTCGACGTCTCTACACTGAACAATAAATATGTCGTATGCAACATTTTGTGCATCGTTAATGTGTTAAAAATTATCGTCAATTTTAAAATACTACTGGGAGAACAATTTATGTCTTGTCATTTCGATAGTCGGTTGAATATTGATTGCTAAACAAATAACATAGCGGTCAATTTGAAGACAAACAAACTATAGTTTATGACATGTATTATATTATGAATAAATCTTACAGTTTATTAAGAATCTCAATGTAAGTAACGGTATCATGTTATAAATTTAGCTCATTGATCTATTGATTAATGCATCATCTCCAATATTTGTTATGATAATTCTCTACATCCAGAATCTCTACATTTTAATAATCAAAGTCATGAACGTTTTGCAACCTATGATCTGTAATCACTGAATAAATGGATGTTTGACTATGGATATGCTTTTGATGTTCAGAAAGTTTGTTTTTAATTTTCTCCCTGTTTGTCCCACATAGGAAGCATCGCAATCACAACAATTGATTTTGATTGAGATTGAGACCACATTCCTTTTTAATTCATTATTTAAAGAATCTTTATCAACCTTAATAAATTGATTCAACTTGTTCAAACTAAAAAAAGAAACTTTTTGGAAAACATCATTAATTATATTCTTGAATTTATTCGATATCTCTTCTAAATATGGTATGGAAAACTATTTAACTCGTTCTTTAAGTAAGTTATTATTTGATCTTTTAGTAGAATAAGAATTCAATTTATTTATTAATGTTTTAATTCTTGCATTAATAATATCGAATATAAAATCCAATGAATAATCGTTTTTCAAAAGTATCTTTACAACAAATTCAAGATTCTTTTTGTGAAATTGTGGACGTGAGATATAAAAAACTTTGCTAAATTGAATATTATGCTCTTCTTTTACGAAATTGCTGAGACAAAAAATTCAAAAATCGTTTTGATGTCCAAAACGTTGGTTTTGACCAGTCAAATATCAATGAGTTATTTTTTTAAATTATGGTTATAGTCCAAAAATTGATAAAATTATCACCCAATTCCAAAGTGAATTGTAACCTTGGATGGAATAAATTAAATTTTTCAAGAATAGAATCGATTTTAGAATTCGGTAAACAAAGAATGATATATCTATAATAAAATGGCACATGATATTGAATTTTGCTCCAACTGTTGTGTTAGGGGAAAAGCTTGCTGATGAAAACTCAAACCATGAGTGGAAACGTTCAAGGTCAAGGTTATATATTCAATATTAAAAGGAGTAAGGAAAAATTTTTTAATTAATTTTATTTTAAAATTATTATTGTGATTTATTTTAATTTGCTCATTGATGCAATAATAATAAATATTTTGCATGTTTTATATGTTTGATAGAATACACTATGCAACTTCAAATTTTAATAAAACTTCAAAATTTCTGTTAACTTGATTCCGCTGTAAGCTGTATCTTATAGGTAATTATTTTCTTTATTAGAAAGAATCGAGAAACAAATGATGACAGATTTTACATGCATGAATTTTTCCAATAAATTTTTCTATCCTTGGGGAAAAAATCCGCAGAAAAATGAGAAAAATACGGTTTTTTCCGTTCTTTAACAGAACAATAAATGACATTTTATGTAGTATATTGCAGTATATAATTTTAACGATTGTATCATAATTTCAGTGTAAGACGTATTCATTATTAAAGAATAGAAAATTTTTTACTTAACACGGAACGCTATATGAAAAATTAATATGTTAAATGTTTGAATCATTTCTCATGTTGTATTTTTGCACAAACATTTTATTACACATGCCAATTGGCATGTGGAATTGAAGGGAGTCGGAGAATGCCGACTAGCTTTAACTATACGTTCACGGAAATGGCGGAGAGTTAATTTTGCATTTATTTTGCAGTTGTACCTATTTTTTTCTAAACTCGTCATAGTTCCGCTTGCACGACATTTGCATTATCACGTACACTGTACGTGATAATATAAATGCAAATGATGAATGTTTGCATGATCGACGTTGGTGAGTCGATCATATAACCGAGTCACTTATTCTATTTATTTATCGTGCATAAACGACGAACATTAAAGCGTCCAAGAATGGCAAGCCGTGTGCATCGTGTGAATATACATATACGCATCCAATGTAAGGCCGCGAAGATTTTCGTTTCTTTTTTGAGTTTCATTAAGAATCAAATATACGTTGAGAAACATTTTTACATAGTGTTTAAAACATTAAAAATGTTTCTGATAGATCGTTACGATTATCATGAATAATGCGAAGGA
>NW_017259583.1:900639-922982 GCF_001594045.1 Atta colombica | reverse complement strand
GAGAGAGAGACTACGCGCCGATTGTAAATATCTATTACATTAGGACTTGCAGCGAATTGAAATAATAATAATCTTATAAATTAAATCTGATCAATTTGAAAAACTTTTATTGCGGAAAATATTACTAATTTATCTTTGTATTTTAATAAAATATTATTAATTTAATTTGCAAGGTTATTATTATTATTAGGTATTATTATTTTAGTTTGTATTACAAGTCCAAAAGTAATAGGTACATTTTTACTACGACACACAATTACATATGTATATCTGAAATAAATGTAATATTTAGAATAAATTACAATACATATAGAATTATTGTATTCAAATATCTATAACTTTGATCATTTAGTTAACTGATTTATTCATATAAAAGTCTTGTTTCTAACTTATTATCTGTTATTTAAATCTAATCTCTTTATCTTTTTTAAAATAGAGGTTTTATAATTGTGCGGTCTGAACTTCGCGACAATCTCATTTAAAAAATCAAACACGTTCACATTAAATGCTTTTGCGTAATTAATTATCACGAAGAATAGGCACACGTATTGCGTTACATTGACCTTCGCATTTGTTTATGACATTTATTCCCGATCGTCGTGTTTTCTCTTTCATGAATCGTGTATAAATATTATTAAAAAATATCGCACCATTTTTCTCCCGCGCGCAAAATATCGAATTTTTCACGACAAAGCTTGGAAACTGCAAAACAACATAATTCAACGCAGTTGTTCAAATAGAAAAGTAATAATTTTATTATCATCTTTATGCAAAATGTCCTACAGGGTGTCCTAAAACTAATGGTACAACCGAAAATGGATGATTCAGATGATTCTACACAAAAAATAATTAAACATAAATCTAACTTTTTTAAACAAAATTTTGTTTTCCAAGAAAAACTGAATATCCTGTCATGAATATGCGATCACATTAAATTTATTGTATATCAAAATGATATTGCACAAAAATATTGTCAAACAATTGAAAATAAAGATTATGATATTTTTCGAGTATTATTAAATGCTTGTTACTTAATTCGTGATATTATGTGTACTCCAGTTTCAGTTTCAAGAAATGACTAGTAATCGGCGCGCAATTTGCATAAATTGGAAATTGTAAAAATTCACGCAAAAATATTATTAGATATTCGCTTTAGGCCGAATAAGGCTTTCTTCACTTAGTCACGTATCGATGGATTCTTCAATTGTCATTGAAAATTTAATTACGTGAAAAGTATTGACACAAAAATACAAAGGACATCTATTTATAGGAGATATATAACGAGCAATAATTTTCAACAATTTTTATGATAATAAAATAAAATTCTTAATCTTATTTTATTATATTCTTTTGATATTTGTAATAATTGGATTTAAAATCATAAATACGTGCACGTCAAAGTGCATGTGTTGCACCCAACGAATATACAAAATTATTTTTCTGAAAAATAAAGCTTCGTATAAAGAAGTTTTATTCTACGTTTTCAATTGATTTTTTTCATGTAAGATCATTTCCTTACAGTTTATATTACAAGTTCTGGAACATCGTGCATAAGCGTTTCGCACAGAGAAAAGATAATTTCGTTATCTAAAAATTTAATTACAATAGACCTGAAAATAATTTCGTTGGATCATCAAAATAATTATGTACGACTCAAACTAGTTGTTAGAATGTCAAAACTTTTTGCAACATTGCTCATCATGCTTGAGATTGCTACGTAATTATTTAGATGGTCCAACACAATTATTTTCAAATCTGTATCTAGCTAAATTTTTCTAAATACTTGAACAAAATCATTCTTTTCGTGCAGGGATGCTAAGCGAAAGAATTGCGTCGCAAGCTTGATCGAAGAAGTTTGAAGATTCGAGCATCAGGAAAATTACGAAAGGTGATACATCGAAGATCATCGATGACACTCGCTGTGTCGCAAGACAAGTAAATATTTCATTCCAGTGACGATACAACAGCGTTTTGCAACGTCGATTTGAATAAAGACGCGCCGCGAAAAAAAAAGCAGAAGAAATATAATACAATACATCCGGAATAGCAAGTTATACGTCTACAGAAACGTACTCTCTCTGCTCTAAAATTAATCTCCTCTAATCGAGGCACACGAATTCGTTTTATTCAAATATACAGACGACGTAATTATATCTATTCTTACAGAGCCAGGTGTGCGATCAAGATCGTGATAATGACCGAAAACGTAATATACGAGGAATAAGCTATGTGTTCATCAAATGAAAAACGTACTCTTTCGATTGTGACCTTTTTCAAGCGATATATTCAAACATCTCGAACGCAGAATTAATGCATCCAGTAATAATGGAAGATGTATGTTTATCACTGCAAAACATTAGATATTAATGAACACATCAATGTGATCTCGGAATTATTTAAAATCAGTAAAAACCATTCGTCGATCTTTGAACAAAGACAAACGATGAAATATCTCATTTAAGATAGATTTAATTAATTTTCAGTATTAATTTTAAGAGAATTATCTGGAATTATTAGGAAATTAAAAATTCGAAATTTCTCAAGAATCACAGAGACAGTAGCCTCATTTCGTAATCTTTTCGTTAATAATAACACTTTAATCTAACTAATTTAACTTTAAATTTAACATCCTGTATGAAATAGAAATTTTGTAACTTTGGTAACCTTCGCAACGATCTTATTTTAAATAAACGCGGCCGCATTGTGTGCATTCAGAGTTGCGTTCGGAAATGATACTTCCGTGTATCATTTTATCCATGTTCACCCAATGTTAAACAAGGATAAGACGATACATGGGGGCACTCGGATAAGATTTCCAAATAAATACAAACTAGAACGACAATCGCTTACTAACAATAAGCGCTCAGTGACGATTGTTCTGAATCCACCCATTAATTCTTAAACGATCACAACGTATTGATATATTATACATAGATATAACATACCCTCAACCCAATTCGATTGTTTTATAACTTTTATAAACACGATCATACTATAAACATTGTTTTCAATCAAAACGCTAGATATTAGTGAAGGAACATTATCAAGTAAATGAAAATGTATCGTTATTAACAATCACAAGCAATGAAAAGAGGATAAGACATTTGGAAAAACTATAAGGTGTTTAAATGTGAATGACCAACAATCTCTAATAGATAACACCTTATATAAATACATCGACAATTTCAGGACGCCCTGTATAATCCCGATGAGATCAATCGAGTGGCTAATGTGCCTGACTCACGATTAATCTTAACGTCCTTAACGAGGAAAAAAAAGGGGAGAGCTCAACGAGCACGGGGCTCTGCGAGATACCGAGATATTAGAAATCGCGATTAACTCGATCGTCGGGAATACGACAGTTCCCACTTCCCGTCGTATCCTCGTCATCGCGAGAGTAAACAGACTGTTTGCGCGATAGAGAATTCGAAATCATCATTCCGATTTTCACTCCCTGTTTACGTTTCGCGAGAGACAGACATCGGTCGACGACGTTGTATGAACGTCTATATGTATGTATTGTACGTATGAGAGTTCGTTTGTACATAGTGTCGACGAGGACTCGTTAAGCAAAATACGTCTAACTCAAACGCTACGAACGGCGCAATACGGTGAAGCGAGCAAAACAGTTGCGGAGCTACGTCGTCGACAGGAAAAAACTCCTTGGCACTTGCGTGTATCACGGAATTGGCAGTAATACAACGATCGTCGACGACGGCAGCAGAACTCTGAAACGTTCGCGACAATGACAGAACGTACAATTGAAGGATTGCTGCGACAGTGACCTAACTTACTTTTTATAAAAACGGAGTAAATAAACTCTAACTCATTTACTTTTCAAGTTTGAGTTTCATAACATAGTCTTGCGACGTTGGTATTTTTTCTATCACTTTAATTTTAGACTTTATTTACTCAATTTTTATCAAATGTAAATTAGTCCACTGTTGCAGCAAGCCCTTGAATTTTCCTGGAAGAAGAAACAATGCGGGCGGAATGCGTAATAGAGGAGAGATAAGATAAATAGATAAATAGCAAATTTTTTAGCTCCGGTTACCGGTAACATGGTCCCCTTGACAATTGCAATGTAGAGAGAGAAAGAGAGAGAGAGAAGAGAGAGAGAGAAGAGACAGAGAGAGAGAAAGAGAAAGACATGTGATATCACACGAAGGTCCGTCATTTCTGTTCGCTGTGTGCATTTCGTGTGGCATACGAAAGTGCCCACCGCAGTCGAAGTGGGTATCGATTCGGACAAAACAATTGTAGTCAAGTCACGGTCATAGCGACTGAGGTACACTTCTACGCACTTGCAATGGTACCGAGGCCGTATAGAGTCGCCGTGTAGAGTCTTTAGTCACCGCCCAACTCTCAGTCGTCGTCGTCGTCGTCGTCGTCGTCGTCGTCGTCGTCGTCGTCGTCGTCGTCGTCGTCGTCGTCGTCGTCGTCGTCGTCGTCGTCGTCGTCGTCGTCGTCGTCGTCGTCGTCGTCGTCGTCGTCGTCGTCGTCGTCGTCGTCGTCGTCGTCGTCGTCGTCGTCGTCGTCGTCGTCGTCGTCGTCGTCGTCGTCGTCGTCGTCGTCGTCGTCGTCGTCGTCGTCGGAATCGTAATCGTTATCGCAAGAAGAGAAACACGATGTATAGAGTTTGTCCTACCGTATGGGGTAACACTCCCGCGTCGCTGTCATGCCTCCACGTCGTGTTGTTCCCGTGTACGTGTTACGTGCGTGTATGTACGTGCTCACTCGCACGCGCACCCGTCCGTGTGTCCGTATGTACGAGTGTGATTGTGTGTGTGTGTGTGTGTGTTGTGTGTTGTGTGTTTGTGCGTGTGTATGAGAGCGGCCGTAGAAGTGCGAGAACAGAAACCACGGCGATATTAAGACCAGACGACGGACACACACGGCGTAGTATACGATACACACCGACTGAAAGCGGAGAAGGAAACACTCGCGTGCACGACGTACGACACACGCACGCACGCATGCACACACGCGTTCTTTACCACTGATACACTCTTGGTTTAGAGCGCGCGCATCATCCTCGCTCACTCGCGAGTTCAGGAGCGAAACACTGCGAGTCTCTCCGCGCACTCGAGACACAACACCTCATCTGAGAGAGTGACGCACCACGAACTGCCACGAAGGCACGAACGGCACGAACTGAATCCTAACCGACTGAGCACTGAGCACTCCGAGCAGCTCCGAAACGCGGAACGGAAGAATGGAGGGGTTGCCAGCCGTAATGTGGGGGAACTATCATTCCCGTACCCCGTGCCCCCTGCCCCCTGTTCGTGGTGAGACGAAAGATTGAGAAGGGGCTGCATATCGCAGGTGCGGACGCACAACGTCAAGTACCATGTACATTGTTAAATCTATAATGTCAAATTTAATCTAACGCGAGTCGCCACTGCTCCTATTAAATATATCGTTATTTAAACAATGTTACTAAAACAATGGTTATATTTGACATTATACAGTGTCAATTTAACACTATATATCAGTAGTATCAAATTGACACAATATAGTGTCAAATTTAACTATTGTTTTGATAAAAAATAACGATATATTTAGTAGAAGCAGTAGCGACTCACGTTAAATTTGACACTATAGATTTAAGTGTACAGATTTCAGAACTTTCATCTAAAAATACACTAGAAATAATATCCGGAAAATATTCGATATCAGATATCCGGTATTATCTGATATTTTTTATTATCTGATCGGATAACCGGATATTATCATTAGCATCCGGCTATATATGTATATCCGACTGAAATTCTATAAGTTTGAAAGTTTGCGTTATTAATATAGAATTCTATTCTTTTCAGTTAAAATTCTTGCACACTTATAGTTTTGCATAGTTATGATTTATGCCAATAATCGAAATAAATTATCGTCATCGGAAAATTCTGAAAAATTATTGTTCGTTGTGAAAAATCTATTAATATTAAACTTTGATTACTAAGCATTGTTGAAACTGTATTGCAAACAATCTTATTCCACACAATCGGTCAGTTATTATATCGCTATTTTTTTTTGCTTTCCCTTTTTTTTTAAGAATTTTGAACAGAAAATATCCTGTATCTAGCCGGATAATTGCCTACTGGATATCCGGTGTCATATTCTTTTCATATTTAATATTTAAGAATGCATTTCAAAACTTGATTCTATCAACTTCGAGTATTCTTATTTTTGTCATGTTTTCAACAGTCGATGAACAACAAGGATAAAATGATACTCGGATTGACAGAGTCAAATTTTGGAACCTGGTAATTTTATAATCCCGTGCATTCCTACTTCCAATTACGTTGTGAAAAAGATACTTGAGATTACGTGAGTATAAAATTTGTATAATTTATAACGACACATATCAACATTTGTACTAAATAAAGTGGATAATTTTTACCTTTCTTTGTTACAAAAAAACTGCACACTAATGCATACTTGTTGTAATTTTTTACAATGTAAGATTGTAAATACGATTTAGATTCATTAATATTTGAATGATTAAGTCATCGAGATATTCGATTATTCGAATCAGATATTCAAATTATACAAACAATTCGGATTTTAATAAATTCGAAGAAACACATCAAAAGAACACAAAATTTCCGGTAGGAGCGGTTAAATCTATTTGAATCTATTTGAATCTACGAATCTATCACTCTCTATCTATTTGTTAATACGTAACTAAATTATTCAAAAACAAAGACAGAAAAAGAGACTGATTGCTTAGCTAGGTTTTATTTAATTATTCTTGCCTTTCTCTAAAAGAACATTCTCTACAGTGAAAAACATTGTTATAATACAATCTAAAGTATCGATCATATTAAAGCACAAGCTAATTGATGTATCTTTTTTTATCAAAATTGAAAGATATTTTAATTTACTGTTCACGTTTCTAAAAATTGTTTGAATTATACATATATCGTGACATTAGTTATCGACACGTTAAGTAATTTCTCCAATTCTTTTATTTTGTATAATTAATATTAAAAATATAGATAATGAAATTATATTTTATTTATTTAATAAATCTCTTATGTCCTCAATAAATATTATATGGTTTTCTTTAAAGTAATAATAAATTTGTAATAATTGAATAAAGTACGCAACTTGAAAAATCATAATAATCGACACATTAAGGAAATATTGGAGCCACCTATATTTCCTTAATGTGTCGATTATTATGATTTTTCAAGTTGCGTACTTTATTCAGATAAAATTAGCGTTTTTGTTCCTGTCGAATTTCTTTTTAGTAGTTTCACAGAATTAAAATTCTTTTTTCACAATTAAAATATATGCTAATATACTTGTCGCTGATGTATTTTTGTGTTCAAAATTGGAAAAAATAAAAAATTACAGAAACAAAAATATAAAAAATCCTAGTTTTATTGATAATACAGGCGACTTCAGCATCTCCTTAAACCGTAGCAGTTGACACTAGTAGAACGCAATCTTCGACAGTTATGTATACAGAAAATATAATTTGCATTAAGCTTTTCTACTGATTTATAAATGATCGAAATTTATGATGTATCTTAATCTAAAAAGTTAACGATAGGTATTGGTAAAAATGTGAAATCGCTTATGTGCAATAATAGGTATCAATTTTTACATTTACTCAGACCTTTTATATGTAACTAATTTGATTATTATATAAGCAACTTGCATTGCTGACCTTTTCATATTGTTTTATCTACAAATCTCTCAATTTTCACTAATTCTGATATCTAATGTGATATCGATAATTCATGGCATCACAATATTAGATAATATTAGATAATATTTATATGTTTAGTTTTGCTATGTGACTATAAAACATACAAACTATAAAGCAATCTTTTTGCATATATTATGTATAATAATATACATTATATGTATATGTATATGGAAATATTATATATATGTAATAATTTCACTCAATAAATTTTAATGCATTTTACAATTAATTTTCTACCAAATTTTTTGTAATTTGAATATATTCTAGATATGATATCACAAATTCACCTATTTGATTCTTTAGATACAATATATACAATTCAAATTTATGAGTAATCAGATAATAATCATTTTGGATAATCCGGATATTTATATTAACTTTATATTCAGATACTGAAACAATTTAAAGGAAACGGATATCTAATTAAAGTTTTTTTAACAAAAATATATGAAATAAGTAAAACAAAGGATCTGCACATTTATTCAAAAATATGAAAACTCAAACACGTGCATAACCTTATCATACCCCTGCAAGAAAAATATCAAATTATTCAAGAATAATTTAAAAAATTGTATTTTAGAATTGATTATTTATCACGGCAAGTAATACAAGTTAAACATAAATTATAATCTAAAATTAATCACAAATTACTTCAAGTTCTTTAAAAGTAAAAGTAATATAGATAATTTTTATTATGATGTTATGTTATCCTTAACAATTATTCCTATTTTGATTTGTTTCATTTTTTTCTTATATTATTTTTCTTTAAGAAATATTTGAAATTACTATTGACTTGTATCACTTTCCCTGATTGAAAGTAGATAACATTCTAGCAATGTATTTAGAATACAATTCATACATAATAGAAAATTCGAAAATTTTCGATTTTTGTCATTTTTCGTGCAATAAGTTAAAGAATCTTTTTTTTATAGAATATTTGAAATATGATAAGGAAGTAGTTGATTGTGTAACTGATCGATATAATAGTTTGTCACGAAATTTTCTTACCAAAAAAAGTTCCAAGCTCGTATTATAATACACTCCCCATTATATTTAAATTAATTGCATTTTCAATTATATTTCAACTATCAGTTATCTTTTTATCTAATAGGCATTGTATCAGTTGCAGTGAGAGCAGCATGCTGACTTCTACCATATGTAATATTCATGTAAATTTCTTACATACGTAATAAATTAAATTCAACTAAAGTAAATTAAATTATTATTCAAAAAATATTGCGCATGATACACGATATCATATTTTACTTTTATTACGAAAAGAACAAAAAGCTGAAATCTCAAAATTTAGATAGATGCAAATTTAAACATTTTATTGGACCAAAATAATTTATTGGATTAAAATAATTATATAGAAAATTCAAGTATTGTTAATGGAAGCACTGTTTTAAAAAAAAGTTTTGACATTCTAGCAATCAACTTGAGCATCTTAAGTATATAATTATTTTAATAATTCAACAAATGTATCTAGCTAAATTTTTGAATATTTCAACAAAACTGTTCTTTTTGTGTATAAAAATACTGAAAAAAAAATTTCTTAAATCTAAGTAATATTTTCTTCAATAGTACCAATTGTAAGTAACACTTTTCTATTGCAAATAAATATTTACTGTAAAAATTTAATGTAAACATACATTATTTGATTTAAGTACTTTATTTTTGGAATATTTATTTACAATAAAGAAATATTTACTTAGTACTATTTAAGAAAATATTACTTAAATTTTGGAATTTTTCTTTAAGTAAACTTTTGCCCAAGTCGACATATTATTAAATCAGACATATCATCATTTGTAGAATTATAAAATGAGGTATTTAACTTTGATACGGGTAAATTTAGTGATATTCGCCAATACTCATGGGAATCAAACAGCGAGATTGCTAGAAAGTAAAATACAATATACAATACGCAAAAGCGATATTATACGCCCCAATCTAATTATGGCAGCGCAACAATTGGAATAAACGCTACAAACTCTCTTATCCAAGTTATTACCGAAATATATCTCCATTTGATATATACATATCTCATCACTGACGCAAATAACACATCACACAGTCATTCCATTGTAAAGCGCGCAAAGCGATTCGTTATCAAATCTAAAACTCCATAGATCACGTTTAATGCACCAGTTAATCGTAAATTCATTAATAAAAAGCGCAAATTATTATTATTAGCAATCTCTCAATTAGTGCTATTTTATTTTCCTGCCATTTTTAATTTCAAGTCATTATTTTCCTACGTTAATAATGTCATTTCGATCGAATGTTTTTTTTATTTCATTCAAAGCTACTATATATAAAGATCGATTTAAAAAAAAGATTAGAAATGAGCTTAAAATCAATTTTATGCGAAAAATGAAATCAATGTTCAACAAAATTATTTATTTTCAAAACAAAAGGAAATTCTTATTTCATAATTAATTTAGAAATGAAGCGCATTTTTAGGTCAATTTATCAGGTTAAATTATCATATTTTGTGTATATATGAAAACTCCAAAACAGATACTTGTCATTTTCGAAGTCTATTATATTATCTATCTCCGCGTGCGCGTTTTAAGTGACATAAAAAATGTACAACTTTCAAAGTTTAGCTATGAACATTACGTGACATAGAATAATCATGAAATGAATATGAACACAAATAGGAAACGCACGAATAAGAAATTTTAAAGATATCATTAAAAAATCAGTAGTCTTATCCTACGTAAAACGTCATGTCGCTCACGTGAATAAACACACATTTTTATATCACTAGAATCGAAGCTATTGGTGTCTTATTTTACAACGGCGATATTATACGTCAATATCTTATATTATATTATTACAGTTTATATTATTATTGTCGTTTTCATTATAAGGAATTTCAAAACAATAATTTATGGTATTTTAAGGATTCACTAATTTACGAGCATTTTGCACTTTTTTGATAAGTAACACGAAATCGCTTTTTTCGGATATGCTCCGATTACAAGCACGTGTCATATCCAGTCGACATCGGGATTCGAAGGATTCTCTCGAGTTTCATCCCTATGAATGTACAGCCCTGGGACGCCACAGGGCTTAATATCTCTACGAGGGTAACAGAGAGGAAGGAAGATAGGGGCGATCTTACAGAAGGGAGTGCTGATACTCAAGCCAGTAAGCGCGACGAAGAGACCATCGAATGAAAAAGAGAAGAAAAGGAAAGAGAAAAAAGGTAGGATCTATTCTCTCTCTGTCTCTCTCTCTCTCTCTCTCTCTCTCTCTCTCTCTCTCTCTCTCTCTCTCTCTCTCTCTTTCTACGAAGACAGAGCGCCGCGTCGATGAACGAGGGCTTCTTCCTCTAAAAAGCCGCACCCACACGGGTCCAGAGAACTCGCTAACACAGCCCTGAGGAAACCGAGTAAACACACTCTGTGACGCACCCGTGCGCGTAAAGGATACCGTGAAGATACCGAAGAAGCGACTGTTTGAAATCGCTATCGTTTCGACGAGATTAGAATATTAGATTTTCATAGTTGTGAACTGCGACGTGTTAATGAGTTTTTACCAGCGACTGGTGCAACTATCTAAACGCGACGATTAATGCGCGTGTCGCAATTCTCATCTATATATCAAATAGTGCTCGAGAGTTCAGTTTTCCTGAAATTACACATTGGTCCTTGATCTTTTGTTTTTTTTTAATTTTCCTATCTAGGAAAAGGCTAGTGGAATTTCTTTCCCGTCATGCGAAAGTAACGATAGTCAGAAATAGATAGCAAGAAAAAGCGAAAAATGTCGCACGAACGCGATTTTCGAACTGAATGAGATGCTTATAAAATTAAAAATCTAGAATTGTGAACAAATTTACCAATATTCTGGAAATAATTAATTCGCCGAATTATTTGGGTATGAATAACCGAAACATACTCGAATTCGGATCTTAATGTTTAAAAAGTCGCGTATAACCAAATTCGCGAATTTATTAACTCGAATTCAAATTATTCATTGAAAAGTTCATTGAGAGTTGTATAATATTTTTATACAAGAAATAAAACATATATCTTTATGAAGTATGTAAAATTTGATTGCAATTATAATAAAAATATAATTAAAATTTTTTTAATAGTACATTATTTTTATACATTGTATAATTTTATTTTAATTAATTTTTTCATGTAAAACATTTTAATAATTTTGATTTCATCTTTGTTTCTGTTTAATTTTTTTAGTTTGATAATTCGAATTAAATTTAATTTTATAAATCTCTCTCTCTCTCTCTCTCTCTCTCTCTCTCTCTCTCTCTCAATTTATTTGGATAATCCAAATATAGCGTTAATCCAAATATTTCAACAATTAGCTAATAATTGTTTTGAATATTACATTATTTATATTATCCTGATATTTATAGTTTTAATCCAACAAAGTTAGCAAAAAATGAATGATTGACAAACTTTCCTTTCGACATTAAATAATTAAATAAGACGAAATACATTCAATGTCAATGTACGTTTAATCTCGTTCCTATTCGCGATGTCGCGTCCATGCTCATCGAAGAAATTTGTTTATTCATATTTATTCACGTTCGTTTGCTAAATTTGGATTCAACTTAATGCATGCGCTTTTTAATTCTATTGACGCGACGTGATGATTTACTTGTTCGTGAAAAAATTATTGGATGAATAAAATCTTGTACTGTAAAAATAATAGATATATTATTATAAAATTATATAAACAAATGTGTACGATATAGAAATATATAGGTACGCCGTGCATTTAATTACAAAATGAATTTATAATTTTTATTACTGATATAGATTTTTCCATTGCATGGCGTTCATGTAATTCATATACTTTTTTATGATGTGTAAAAAACGTACATAGATTCACACGGAGTGTCACGCATGATGATCATTGAACGGCTTTCAGCCAAAACTCGCGCAACAATATCGAACAAGCGACTCTCGCGTGCGCACCGCTTACGTTCACTTTTTAGCTTTGCGGACGTGGAATAAATTCTACCGGGAATTTTACACGTAGGTAATCTCTTATCGAACGTCGAATCTCTTCTACTTGAAATTATATCTCGTATGATGATACTGTAATACTATCTATACATGTTGCCGTACTACGATCGCGCGCCTGCCATTGCGCAGCGCCATTCTCTCGTCATAGACGAGAGCGTCAGGCCAGACGCTATCATGGCCGAGCACACCAAGTACGCTGATAATTCTGAGTTAAGTCAAAATCAACACACAGCGCTGCGGATCGGGCATCACGCAATGCAACAGCCGTTTCGTGAGTGCGTCACAGTGCATCACGTCACGTCGAGCTAACAAAGCTTAAGATTTTTTTCTTTCGTTTTCTCTGTCTCTTCTCTTGCTTTATATCTTTCCCTTTCTTTCTCACAACTCGTCTCTAGACATAGCATGCCAGGCGGTTCGTCAAATTTGATATAGTAAAGATCGATTGCTTCTTTTTTCTTCTTTCTTTCCGGATATCGGTCCTTTTAGAGACGTAACGCATGTGCTGCGCTTTAAGGAAAAGTTACTTCTGCGTTTTAAAAGGAAAAGAAGGCGTCTCCCCCGTTCGCTATTTACTCTATACCTTTCATTTTTTCATAATGTCTTCCTTCTCTCCGTTTTGTCCCTGCGTTCTCTCTCTCTCTCTCTCTCTCTCTCTCTCTCTCTCCCCCCCCTCCCGCCTCTCCACCCCCCCTCCATCGAAATCCCAGACGGGAAAGTGAGTTTCGGAACATGACTGTTAATTTTACGTAACGAGCGTACAGTCCGCGCTCAGCAGGAACGAGTTCTCCCTTCTCGCTCTCTACCTCGTATATTCTCGGAGATCTCAAATCGATAACTAAGTTTTCCGATTAGGTGGCCTAAGTCGGCCGATGTTCGAAGGTTTCTACACTCTTCGAGAAGTTTTAGTTTCTTTAAGATATCGCACATCGTAACAGAATGATGTGTGGGCATCAATTTTGTTCATTACGCATGATGCAATAAATTTTGGCGATTAAAACCGATAAGAATTAAATACATTGACCGAATAATTAATAATATAAATTAATAATATATATTAATAATAATAAATTAATAATATAAATATAATTCCGATGCTCAACGCGATCTGTTCGCGGGCGTTACAGAAAAGGTGAGCAGATCTACGCACGTGGGATCTCTTCAAAGAACTGTGTCCGTGTGCGAGGTTGCGTGCGAAATAACGCGGATTTCGTGCCACGCGTTTGTAGCGCGGAAGGGGGGGAGGGGAGGGGAGAGAATGGGAGGAGCTCCGCTTTCTGTTTCTCGATGACGATATATCGATGTGGGCACGGGAAAGCGTTTTACGGGATACTTGCAAAATTGTGTATTGCGATATTCACAATTATGCGTCTTCGTACGACAAAGAACACGGCCCGTTTGTCAATATTTCAAACGATAGAGCCGTGCACTGATTTCACAAGGTGAATGCGGAATAGAGACAAAGGTGAGGATCGAATAGAGAGAGATAGGAAGAGAAGGAGAGATAATGGAGAAGTGTGAAAGATAAAGCGGGATACAGAACGAATAGGGTTGCTCTACTCTGTATCAACTATGCACCCTTATCAATTGGAAAATTGGTATGTGCAATGGGAACGGAAGAGGAGGGGAAAGACTGTATCATACGAATGAGGGTGATGGTATAAGGATGGAGAGCGCGAGACAAGAAGGGAAGGGAGGACCAGTGCCGGATTTACCGTTAAGCCACCTTTGCGAACCCGGTTAACATTGAAAGCTACCACATAAGTAATGTTTCACAGAATTCTATATCGTTATTTTTTTCACAGTTATTATAAGAATTCTAATCGATTAATCTCTCATAATTTAATTTTTAACATTCTCGATGTAGAAACTTATCACGTATCGTCCATCATTATAAATAGGCGTAAAAAATATTTCTATATATTCATAGCAACGCAAAATGAAATGTTACAGTGAAACAATAATTTATTAATAAATATAATAACAGTTATACTCTTTTGTTTTCATAAAAAAAAATGTCATTTCGATGACAGATTGTGGAATAAGGTACCTGGGAATTAAAATCCATCATTGGAGAAAGGAAATAATAAATAAAGAAGGAGAGGATAGAAAGAGAGATGAAAAAGCAATTAGGTTTGTGTTTTCGGGACAGAGCCATAGAAGTAAAAAGATGGTGAAAAGTCTTTGAGTAGTACTTATTACAGTAATACTTATTGCACTGCTTATTGGACGTGATGAGAAACAAGCGATATCCAACAAAAGTTCTGCTTTTTCTCATATGACGATGTAAAACTGAGCTCTCATTGGATATCGCTCGTTGCTCATTGCTCATCGCGTTCAGTGTGCAGTAGGCATAAAGCGATTGGCGATATAACCTGAAATTTTTCTTGCTGGCAGCACATTCGCCGACGAGTGACATCAAAGATGTTACCGTGTCGACGACCCGCATCATCTATGCACCCTTGTGAATTGGAAAATTCCGCGCTCGCTAGCGAAGAGACACGGAGAAGAGATATACATATAAAAGACAGGGACGTATCTAGCAAGCGACTGGAAAAAAGACGAAGAGAGAGTTAAGAGGAAAAGGAAGAACTAACACATGTAAAAGGCGCAGAAGAAAAAAATGGAGTGTTACAAACACATTCTCTATTATTACATGTACTAACTTATAATAGCAAATATTGATGTGCTTCGTTATATCTTCTTTTACTAGGATTATTGTTTATTACGTCAATAAATAAATGATATTATGTCAGTATATAATATATTAATATGTATATTGTATGTACATCGAAGTTGTTCATATTGATCTTTTTTTATTTATTTATGTGTTTTTTTATCTACACAGTGTTCTCAAATAATCTAAATTATGACTAAAAAAATGTCTTTTTGTTTATTATTTCCAAAGCTAATCCCGCGAAATCTCTATCTATATTTTTAATCTCTTGTAAAACAAAAAAAAATGATTTTGACAGTTTTCTTACGGAAAGACGTACTCCAAATTCTGTGGCAAAAATTCAGAATGCAAAAAGGGGGACTCGAGGCATTTATATCTCGAAAGAGAACGAGAGAAAGGAACAAAGGGTGGGAGTACATAGAAAAGGGAGAAAGATAGAGCGAAGATTGATAAAGTTATGCAAGGCGCATGCGTTACTCGGGCGTTGTGGGCGTCGGAAATGTGTTGACACACGAGAGAAACCAAGAACGAAAAAGAGGAAGTCAGAAGGGAAGGAGAGAGATAGAACGTTGCGTGTAGCTCTAATGCCAGAACGTCAGATCGCCGTATGTATTATATTGTACCATCTCTCGATGCGGTTCCCAAACTGCGGGTCCCGCTCTATCGTCGCTGTCAGTCCTCACGAGATCCACCCAGCAGCGTCGCGCGTTGCCATAACCACCGTACAACGAATGGAGATGCAATCGTGGAGATCCACGTTCGATCGATCGTTACACGACAGGCTAATAAGGGGGAAATTATTGCGAGTTTAGAGCAATGTGCTCTCTCGTCCAGCAACGAACTGCCCAGGGCCGAGGATCGGATCGCGGAATGCCTCTTTGTCATAACATATCACAAAACTAAAAAAAAAAAAACATAAAGAAGAAATATATCCGCTTCGATGCAATCGAAAAATTTAAGGACATTGCAATTAACTCTAATTAAGAATTCAGTTTCATAAATGCAATAAAATTTATTTTATCATTTAATTCATTATAACTGTATTCTTACGGTTAAATAAACATAGGAATCAATAGGCACTTTTCACTTCTTGGATTAACTTATAGTCAACTTATATAAAGTATTCTCTTAGACTCAACAGTGAATCAACTCACGCAATAAAAATGAACATTTTCTATTAAATTTTCTATTAAGGGAATCGTCTGTTTAATCAATTCAATAGGACCTACACACATACGATTTACATGTCATTGACATATTACTGCATACTATCGCACATCAATATCGTATACATACAAATTGTTTAATTAATTAATCTTTCACTAAAGATCTAAACGTAATTCTAAAAACTCAACATTATTTATGTAATCTCTAGTTCAAATTAAGATTATTTTATATGTATAAAGTATACAAAATTTTCATATAAAGCAAATATTGTTATAAGTCGACGTCAGAAGCCGATAAAAACTATATAACTTTTTTTGTTTTTGGCATAAAGACAATCGGCTATATTATCGTTTACATTGTAACTGTGAAAAAGGATTTTTTAATCTGTGATGTAAAGGTAAATAAATATAATATCTATTTATTTGAAAAATATTTAGTAAAACATACAGACGACTTTAGAATCCCCTATGTAAAAAAGATAATTGTATACTATAAAGTCAATAATGATGTGTTACGTTATACGATATATTTTTATACGGCCTGTGGCAGTAACATAAAACTATTTGTATCTTTGGATACAAAAACGTCGAATTAATTAAACCTCAAGAATTGTATTGAGCCGATTGACATATTATAATACTATAAAAGTTACTGATTTTTATACAAGAAACTTAAATGTAATTTTTCTCTCGAAGCAAGCCTTCGTAAAGTTGGACCATTGTGCATCAAGCGTATACGCTTTCGGAGAGTTCGTTTCAGAGACAGGTGATACTTGAAGGGAGAACAGAAAAGGTAGGAGAGGAAGAAGAGGGTGGATGCACAGGTCAACTTCGAAGGGAACGTCGCTTCGAATAATTCCGAGACGGTATTCATACAGTCTTGCGGGTGCTTTGTAATTTCAAAGCGTCGTGCAGGGCCGTAGCTATTGTATGGTGAAAGCGTGTGGAACTCTCTCTCTCTCTCTCTCTCTCTTTCTCTCTCTCTCTCTCTCTCTCTCTCTCTCTCTCTCTCTTTCTCTCTCTCCTCCTTCTCATCCTCTCTCTGCCTCTCCCTCTTTTTATTTTTTCGTTATAAAAATAAATCGAGTAAAATGTAATAAGTATTTCACAATTATATATATAATATTCTTGAGACTTCCACGGGTCCTTTCTATATAAAGATTATGCGTTTCGCGGGTCTTCCGTGTCCAGACTCAGTTGGCATTCTTGGAATGCCAACGTTTCGTGAACCTTCACTTCATCAAGGCGAGGAGCAGCCTGATACTTTTATTCACAATTATATATGTATACGTGTAAATTATATATATGTATCGCGCGTCGCGATATTATAAACATAAAACATATTAAACCATTGATAATATCAATGTTTTAATTTGTATCTGTATACGTTATGTACTATTGTATCTTGTGTCTTGTAAAACACAAGGTGTGTTACAAATTTAATAAACGAAATTTTTTATATGTAACAACTGAAAAAATAAATGAATAACTATTCCTTTTCTTTTGAAGTTATTACTCATATTCGTATATTTTCTTCGAAAATCTTGATTGCGCATCCTTTGATCTATCAAGTTCCACGTTTTAACACAAAAGCCTATCGATTATTTTTAGTACCCTTTTTCGCAAATGGAACGTTGCGCACCGGTGCATCCGCTTCATTCAAAAGAACAACAGTTATGTCGCGGGGATGTTCGATCGCACCGAAGTTCGTAGGGAGTTCGCAGACGATCGACGCGCCCATAGGAAATTCATTGTCCGCTAAATTATTACGCTGCTCGCAACGAACCTAAAGCGCGTCCACGTCGCGCAAAGTGGCTCTTATAATTTGCTCCATAATGTAAGAAGAACGATGAGGAAAAGTGGGAGAAGAACGCGCGCTACGCCGAGCATCTATAATTTCCATCTATGGGCGATTGTCGTTACAAAAGCCCTATTTTTCATGAAACTTTTAGAATCTGGAGTGCTTTTATAATTTGCAAGTTTCAAATGAATAATCTCCGCCGACTTGGCGAACTGAGGTCTTGGAACGAATTCATTTTCTTAGAAAGTGAATGAAGATATATCGATTACTATACGTGTATAATGATTACCATGAAAGCTCAGATATCCTTTGTATAACATATTATGGAAAGGACGAGAGGGACCTCTCTTGTCCCGGCTCTGCTAACTTTTCAGCTATTTCATCGAAACCACACCAAGATAACTACGCAAAAGCATAATCGGAATTCTTGAATTCTTACATAAAGTTACTGACAGTCTCTAAGCCTCTCTATTCTTCATTAATTTTGCGACTGTTAAAATCAAAAGACGACTACTATATTACGTATGTTATATTATAATATATATAAAACTATTTCTCTCTTTAGAGCTATAAATTTGCTCTATATATGAACAAATATAGTAAAAATATAATAAAAATAGTATATAGTAAAATGTAATAAAAATATTAAAGTTTTAACACTAAAATTTATATCTTAAATTATACTGATATTATTACAGAAATTGTAATATTTTTAATTTATTCAAAGACATATAAATTACACAAAAAAATTGTTATTTGAATAATTTAATATATAACTTAAGACAATACAAGACTCGATTTCCGTATACTACCCAAGCTCAATTTTGAAATTTTACACGAATATAGTACTAATTAAATGTAATTAAATCCATAAATGTGGGGTTGTAGAAATGTTTAGTCTTCGAAATATTCAAATTTTATTTGATTGACTTGATTTATTCGATTAATGTTTTTAAAGATTTTGACAAGAAGAAATAATTAGAATTAAAAATTACAATATTTTGTAATTATAATATTTTGACTATTAGGTGTACAACTTTGCTTCCGCCGTTTTCCTATAGATGGCTTTAGCGGTAAGTGGTGGTCGAAATAAATAGATCATAGACGTCATACAATAAACTTGGGCATCTGTCAACATAACCCCATAGAAACATTAGTCGATTTGTGTCTGCATCATAAAGTTATTCTCGATTGAAAATGTCAGTTTACGAGCCAAATTCTCGTCATTTGCGGGAGGTTTTAATTTTTTGCTTCAATATGAAGAAATCTGCGATTGAGGCTCATCGAATGCTCTCAAATACTTATGGTGAAGCCGCTATTAGTGAAAGAACGTGTCGTGAGTGGTTTCAACGCTTCAAGAACGGTGATTTTGACGTCCAAGGTCATGCTCTGTATTTGGTGGGACCAGCTCGGAGTAGTGTATTATGAACTGTTAAAACCGACTGAAACAATCACAGGCGATCGGTATCGAACGCAATTGATGCGTTTGAGCCGAGCATTGAAAGACAAACGGCCGCAATACAATGAGAGATACGATAAAGTGATTTTGCAGCATGATAATGCTCGACCCCATGTTGCGAAAGTGGTCAAGACATACTTGGAAACATTGAAATGGGAAGTCCTACCCCACCCGCTGTATTCTCCAGACGTTGCTCTCTCTGACTATCACTTGTTTCGATCAATGGCACACGGCCTGGCTGACCAGCACTTCCGGTCTTATGAAGAAGTAAAAAATTGGATCGATTCGTGGATAGCCTCAAAAGATGACCAGTTTTTTCGACGCGGGATTCGTACGCTACCCGAAAGATGGGAGAAAGTAATGGCCAGCAATGGACAATACTTTGAATCATAAATATATAACCAGTTTTTTACAATAAAGCCTCGAATTTCGGAAAAAAAACGGCGAAAGCAAAGTTGTATACCTAATAAATAGTTATGTTAATATATTGACGCAATTTTCACCTCACCTCCCCACCTGCATCAGGGGCGCACAATTTCCACGCGAAGCGATTTTTATCCTACCTCTTCCCCTGCTTCAGAGGTGCACGACTTTCTACGCAAAAGTACACGCACAAGATTTACCTCATCTCCCATTGTCAAGGGAAAATATTGCTAAAATATATCTCTTGTTCGAAAATTACATACTATTCATAAAAAATTGTTTTGTTCATAATTTTGTAATAAATAACGAGCGACAGAAAGGATCAATGATCTTGATTTCCTTAAGGATCAAAATCAAAGTCAGGTCAGTTGGAGGTCATTTGGGGCGGACTGTGTAAATGTTTTACCAAATAATTAAGTCGATTAAATAAATTTTGAATATTTCAAAAATTAAGCATTTCCGCAAATCCACATTTATGGATTTGACTACATTTAGTTAGTATCTTTAAAATTTTATCGAAATTGGACTTTGGTAGTATATGGAAATCTTACGCTGGGTCTACAATGGAAGTCATAACAGAGTTTTAAGTAGAAAATTGACAATCATAGTCGATTATCATATTCGACTGTGATAAGTTTATTTTCTACAACTTAAGACTCTACAACTGCTACGACTTCTATTGTAGACCCCGCATTACCCAATACAATTTTACTAACGAGATAAAAATTTTACAATTTACAAAAAATTGCTTTTGTACAAGTGTGTTTATTATATCCCTGAAAGAAAAACAAAATTTATAATAGAGTATCTCAAACTTTTTGACACATCGCTTATGAGCAGGTAGAGCTCACAAATAGACTGATCAATAAGTTTGGAACCTGTATTGTAAATTGTTTTTCAACTTTATCATTTTGAAATTTTCGCAATTTTTTGTAGTTACCCAATGAGCAGATATCTAACATTGACGAGTAAATAAAATTTTAAATATTTTTAAGAATTCTTTAAGAAACATCTTTAAGATAAGTTTATAAAGAAAGATAAGTTTATAAAGAATCTTGAAAGATATCCTAAAATTGTCTTATGCATCGATTTTACTCACTTAGGCCCGATTTTTCATTATCTGGTTAATTTGTGGTTAGACTTAATTTGATGTTTTATCTAGTGGGTTTCATTTGTGATGCTGTCATGGATGAAGCCCATTAGATGAAACAGGTTAAGCACAAGTTAATCAGATAATAAAAAACTTATTTGACAATCTTTAAAAGTTAATATCTTGTTAATTATTACAAAAATTGTAAAATGGAAAGAACTCTTCAATTCAATCTAATCCGATCCACTTGTCCAAGTAAATCTCGAAAAATTTGAGACACCCTGTACAATTAATATATAACTACAATATTACAATATTAATCAAGAGATAGTTATATTTTAAGCTCAGTTACATATAATGGCGAGATAGATCGTATATTTTTATGCAAGACGACAACTTGAGAATACGTACAATTATGATATCTAGATTGTAATGTGTGTTTGTTATGGATTTAACCATTAGCTATGGTTTTTGTTATATAATAAAAGTGTTTTTATTTTTTTTCTATGTACTCCATGAACAGAGCCATTGCACAAAGCCAAGTTATAAAATTTTCATTTAAAAAAACATCACCGGAAAAAATATTGTTTTAAATTTCGAATATACATGATCCTAGAAAAATAATTAATATTAAAAAAGTGTTGTTACATCGATAATTATAAAAAGAAAAAAACATACAAACAAATGAAGAAATATTGTTGTACAGAAAGAAGAAAGATAGCGACATAGTAATCAATAAATCTTCTGTTCTTACGATAAGTTGATTAATTATCGCGTTATGGATATTTTTATCATAATATCACATTAAAAAAATACATGGAGAATTTTGTTTTAAAATTTATCTCGAAAATAGTAGTTATGGTGCAATAAAATATTTTAAAGATTTTTACTATGTATTTCAGTAAAATTAATCTTAAAATTAAAATTAAATTAAAATTAAATTTATTTTATATACTTTATTGTAGTTTTATTAATAAATGAAAGAGATTTACATTAAAAAATTTTTC
>NW_017259583.1:896791-900539 GCF_001594045.1 Atta colombica | reverse complement strand
ATATATATATATATTAAGAACAATAAATAAATTAAATAAACTGGAAAAATATAGGAGTTAACCATTTGTAAATCGTTAATATTAAATTATTAAGAATAGTAATATTAATTATTTGTAAATCATCGTATTTAGATCGTAATTAGATCGTATATTAATACAAAAATGTAAGAAAAAAAATTATGTCTTCTCAGTAATGTAAAAGAAAAATTTTGATATTTCAAGTGCTATTATATTATTTTCTAATGATATAGTAGATTTTCAGAAAGATTAGAATGTCGGATCTAACCTGATTCTATTTTACATACTGTGTTTTATGCTTTATTTAATTAATATGCAAAATGGGTAGAAAAAGAAATAATAACATAAAACTTTTTCTTCTGTTTATTTATAGATAAAAAAATAAATACAATAAAGTTAACGGACTTAAAATAATTGCAGTAAAACAAAAACGTTTTAACTAATAAAAAAAGCAGTGGAGTCACATCTGACCCTGATTCTATTATTAAAAGAATTCTATAGTTTATCGACTTACACACATACATATCATGATATATTACTATATACTAATATCATACTCACACATTCATATAAATTTTTATAACGCATTTTCGAATATCAAATTAAGTTTAATCTAATTCTAAAAACTCGATAGTGTTTGTTCATGTAAACTACTATGTCTGGATTACTATTTCATAAATATAGATCGCAAAGCTTTTATATCAAGTAAATATTATCACGATGTTGACAGCTTTAAATGCCATATTGGATCCTCTTAAAAGGTTAATGTTATATATTTTATATACATATCTCTTTCAAAAATTATAAAGTTATTAAATTAATTTTTATACAAAACTAAAAATTGTACTGTTGAGATGTATTTCTCATATACTTTCATCTTCGAACTCAATAATTCGCACTCAAAGAATCATTTTATTAGAATATTAGTAAAAAGTTTCATAATACTGCACTTTTTATTTTATTATGTATGGTTTTCTTCTTACAAAAAATAGAATTCCGCCGCATCTATCTGATAATACCGCATATTGCAGGTGAGATTTTGGTGAGTAAAGAATTTTTGAATATATTTTTTAAGTTATCTCAACAATGATTAATTAGTCATTATAACATTTTAAAAAATATTTGTCTAATTAAACTAAAAGAATTTCATATTTCGTTTATCGTATAGTATATTCATAGTATATACACAGAACACATAGTATGTACTTTTGCTCTTATTACTATGTAAAATTAATTGCAAGTACTTAAGTTTCAGAATTTTCTTAACGAAGTAGTTAGAACCATTTTCTCTCAGTAGATATGGTACATACAGGATTTATGAAAAGTAATGAAACCCCTGAATATCTCGAAAATATAAGTTTTATAAAAAAAAGTTTTAGACAAAAATTGTAGAGTTTATATGTATATGGAACATGCATGTTTTAAAAGAAGAAAGTGTTATGTTTGACTATGTTGCGATTAATCCAACCATTATAAACAATCACTATAAATCTCGTATTGAACTGGTCAAAGTGATCGAGACAATTAGATACCATTCTAAAAAAAAAAGTCGATAAAAAGATTCGGTGAAAAAGAAATGAAAATTATAACTCGTTTTTTTAAATAATGGTAACGATAACAAGTTATTTTTTAAAATCAGTATCGAGTAATGATAATAAGATGGTATTCAATAATTAAGAGTATAAAAATAATCCTTAAGTCAAAAAAGATTTTTAGCCGTCGATTTTTATTATTTATTCTTCATTGTAATTCACGGTTGACTCGAAACTATAAAGATTGTTGTTCAGTCTGCACTTTTACTTACTGACTATCCGTGGTTTTTATGTTTCAATCTGTATACACGTTTTATTATTAATTTTTTAATCTAATTCCTATCTTCTCTATGATAAGAAATTTCTCTGATCATCCATCTGCGTGTTCTTGCGATGATTTTCCATATCAATTTTCCCATAAGTTGTTTCATATTTTACAATTAATTTTATTATATTTAAAATCTTAATTCTTTCAGACCATCCAATGTGCTAACTGATTATGGGAAAATACTTATTTGTATTATTAGAGATCGACACTGGATTCAACATGATTGATTACGTGATGAAATGTAATTCAAATTTTTTTTCTATGCTGAAAATAGTTAAAATTTAGCCGAAACGTTCGTGACATGTAAATACAATTTTTAAATGTTAATGTATGTCAATTATTTGTGTACTATATTTACAGCATCGATTACTAATTGTCCGTTTACTTTCTTATTTGATTATTAGTAGAGTTATTATTATAAAATAATTTTCCCAATCCTGTATTGATATATACATATATGTCTGCACCAGTATTGATGTAGATATATCAGTATTGTTTAAAATTTGCTTTTTGGGTACTGACATGAAGTGTGTTTACGCCTATATATTATTATCATTCCTTTCTTTATCTTCATTAGAAAAATGAAAGACAATAGATAATAATATTAAGCTAATATCCAAAACCTTGGACAGCACTAATGTATGTAGAATCTTTATTTTGAACAAGAGATCCCATTGCTCACATCGCTAATTGACCAATTTAATATAAAATATTCTCATTGATAGTTGTGTGTGTGTGTGTGTGTGTGTGGGTATGTGTGTGTGTGTATAGATATATTGAAAAATTACTGAATATCAATCGATGTGCTTGGGATGTATCGTATTGGGATGTGGGCTAATGGGACCTTCCAATCGCCAGCTAATCACCATATATTTGCGCGAACGCAGTTGCGCACACTAATTATAAACTGTCAAATATCACTATGTATATACATACGCATATATGTATGTATATCATCTAGCGATGCTGCTTAAATATTATGATATAAAAGAAACATTAATGTTTATGAAAGTACGTATGTAGGAATATCAAAATTAAAGAAATCAAATTTAAAGAGACTACTATATATACATATATGAGAAAATAAAAAAAATAACGAATAAAACTTTTTTTATACGAGACTTCTCATTTTCTAAAAAAACAATTTTTTTCAATATTTCTGTACGCATGCACTTAACACACATTTGCAGTTATAAACATGATAAGTATTAAAAAATATTTCAAAGATTATAAAATATATTTACTTACTTCTTCAAAATTTTATTTCATTATCTTAAAAACAGTTACAGAAACGCTCATATTATTGTACACATAAATGTATCTTCATATTAAACTTGTATTGAATACTTTCGAATGTGTTTTATGTTTTTAAGTTTTCAAAAACTGAATTGATGTTTTCTTTCAATTGTTCGATACATTGATATTAGTAATTTATACATTAATATTTTATATTAATATTAATAACAAATGATATTAATCACAAATGAGTATTAAATGCACGTATGTGTATCTGATGAATATTTAAAATTGTCTTTTTGACAAATAAAGCCTTAATAAAAAAAATTTTATTTAAATTTTCTATTTAATATTTTCTATCTTTCATAGAATCATTCTCTTTCTACTTGTATCATCAATTCTAGAACATTCTGTACATGTATAACATGCGCATTTCTTTAAAAATATCTAATATTTATTACGTTTAAAAAAGTACAATTTTTCAAAAATAATTTTTTCTAAAATAATTTTAAAAAACACTATCACTATATATATTTACGTGAAAAAACTTATATAAAACGTGATATCTTTTCATTAAAAAAAAATTAAAAATAATCTAGCTAAAAATTAAATAACATAAATAATAACATAAATT
>NW_017259583.1:876586-896685 GCF_001594045.1 Atta colombica | reverse complement strand
CTAATATTATATTTAATAAAATATAATATAATTCTGTATTATTATGAATTATGAACATACGGATATTTAACATTTAATTCAACAGCATCAAATTTTTTGTATTAAATATCTTTTTATTTTTATGATATTTTTTCGTTTTGTATTATTTACTTTTTCTTGGTCAAATATTTTATTCTATTAGATTACATCTAATAGTTCATCTTCAAAAATTTCCTATGAAAACATATCTTAGAATATCATATATTTTTCTTAAAATTTCTTGGCATATGTTAAAATCTCATATCATATTACAATGCAAAATTATATTATATTTTAGTGAATATATTTTTAATATCAGAAGATGGTAATGTTTTTTAGTAACAAAAAGATTCACTACAATTTGACAAGCATTGTTATATACGTGTATTAGAAATTGTAATACAATTTTTTTTAATTACATCATTATTATACAGGATGTCCCAAATTTTTTGATATACCGCTTGTGAGCAGGTAGACCAAACTAAACTGAATCGAAAATTCCTCTATAATTTTACAATTTTCACTATTGTTAATGAAATATTAATTTCTAAAGATTATTGAATATGGGTATAAAATCGACATATAAAACAAGATAGCTTAAAATATCTTTCAAAGTTGTTTATGAAATATCTTATATGTTTAAAAATACTTTGAATTTTATGCATCGATTTTAGACATATTGCTTATTGGATAATTTAAAAAATTGAAAAGTTTGTAAAATGGTAGATAACTTTTCGATTCACAATCACAAGGTCCTCAATTCGGAAAAATTTTTAAAATTAATGAAACTCTGGCAAAATACGTAAAGAATCCTGATATCCATGTAACAAGCAATTGTTTTTGCTGCCGAAATTCATCCTAAAGGGGTAAAATAAATCTTGGAAAATTGGTTCATTTTTGTTTTTTATTAACTCATCAATTAAAATAAAACTTATTAAAATAAAACTTATTAATTATGTGTTTAACTGTTTAATTATATGAACAATTCAAAATTATCGAAATACAAATAAAGAATAAACATATCGTAACCTGTAATAAAAAATGGCAATAATGATTCTTAAAATGAGTTCATTCTGATTTTTCTATTTTATATATCAAATAAGCGACTAACTTCAACTAAATGTAAATATAGATTAAGTGAAACAAGTACTAATAATATATTACACAATATTATAAAGAAACCACAAAAATATCAATATTGAGAATATATTGCTCCTACTTTCGTTTATACACATTTTGTATCATTTATTAAACAATGAATAGTTTTCTAATCAATAAATCTTATTAAAAGAAATAAAATTTTCTCTAAAATTTTGTTTATCTATCTTTTGTTGTTGGTGAATAATAAAATAGAAACGAAAAATGGGATAGTTTTTAAAAGTTGATTTTAACTCTTCAGGATAAATTCGGGCAACAAAAAAAATTGTTTATTATATGTTAGGATATCTTCTATGTATTATTAAAGTTTCGTAATTTATTTTTGAATTTCCGAATTAGATGCCTTGTCAGTTCAGTCCACTCTACCTGCCTACAAAAGGTGTGTCAAAAAGTTTGGGACACCCTTATAAAACTATATGTACTAATTTAACATTTTACTAATAAAAATACATACATAATGCATTGTCAATTTTCATAATAATAAATACTAGAATGTTAAATTTAGTTTTATAATTGTTGTTAAATAAAATATATTTTTTATGTAATTCATAAAATTTATAAAATTATAAAATTTTCTTTTCGTAACCGTATATTTTTACATATTTTTTTATATTTCTCCTTTAACAGTGAAGTCATTAAATCGATTAATATTAATTACAGGACAAAGTTCGACTGCACAGTTTACATCTTATCCTGCGAACTGCTAGACAAATCTTTGGAAAAAACTACTATGTGCACCGGTCTTTCTGGTCTGTCTATTGAAAAATTCTATGCATTTATAAGTACACGCGCTGCACAAAACGGCCACCGGACTTCCCGGATTTGTTGTTACTTATATATTTTTTATTTGTATTCCCAAGTGCATATTTAATTCGCGATTTAACAACAAATCGTAAATTCTAAATATCGGTGAAAAGAATCTCTTTCCAAATCAAATTTTGAATTTATACAATAAGTATATACGTTGTCAGATTCACGTCGTATAATTCTGCTGTTCTGTCGCACAATACATTGCAGCTTGTATATTTTGCACGAGATAAAATTTAACCAGTGAGGAATATAAACATGATTATAAATCAAGTCCAAATATTTTTAGTATCTCTTACTTTATACACAATTTCTCAAAAAGTACACTTGCAAATATCTTATCAATTTATACTCTGTAGTTACTATTTAATTAATTAATAATTAAAAATTATAATTTTACTAATTAATCAATTTTTTATAATTATATATAATCGCAATAGATTTTTCTAGTACGTTTCATCTTAATAATTTAATTGTAATTCTCTGCATGTAAAATTGTGACACACGTATTAGTCAATTTGATAAGTTCTTATGTAGGATGTATAACATGTACGTATACCGGATATCCTATCAACCGCAGATACTAAGAGCCAAGCTATAAAAATGGCTTTATCTCGATTTATTATTATTAATTAAAAATAATGAAGTTAAACTTAAAATTAACTATCAAAGATTGATGACAAAGATAAAATTTACTTTAAACTCGTCCAAATTTGTGACTGAGCAGATACAGCAAATATAATTCATACACTTGTGTTAAAAAAAATATCAATTCTTTATTCACATAAGAATTGCTAATAGACCATTATTAATAGATATTAAAAAAACTTATTTTTGAAAATGTTTATTATATCCCCAAAATGATAATTCAATGACAATAAACCAGAAAAGTATAATTATATAACAAATCAAACAATCTGTTTCAATTATAATTTAAACCGTTAAATAAGAAAAATAGAAAAAGAAGAGCATCTATTTGCCCCAAGATTTTCATCGATTCGGATTTGTGAAGCGTCGATGCTAAAATATCAATGGAAAGTTGTCGATAGCATCTCCAATATCGGAGTATCGGCGAGCGTTCCTGTCTGAGAGGACACCCCGTATGCAGAATGTAATTCCCGGCCGGTGTACACACAAATACACATACATATCACATAACACCCACTCATTCTCACACATATACACACATGCGAGCACGAATCGATCGAAGGGCGTCACACGCATACAGATTTAAAGGGTCAGCAGCTTAAATACTCGACCAGCGATATACTGTTAACTGCTAAAATCAGCCGTTTATGTTTATTCGCTTCCGTTGCATAGAAAAAAATTCGTGTGTCTGATCATTCAATCTTGCTCGTAAGCGTTCGATCAAGTTCGATATTCCAGCCAGTCATCACGTTACGAACAACGTAAACTCACGAGACACGTCTGAGTGCCGGCTGACGAAATAAAGATGAGAAATGCGCGCCAGGTATACAGGGTGTTCAAATGTCAATTCACTGACAGATTTTGTGAAACATACACTAAAACAAAAATTCTTATATGAAAATATTGAGGCTACAATAGTTTCCAAATTATAAACGATTAAAGTTGTCTAATTGTAACGTCTGAAAATCGCACGCTCAAGAACAGAATATCATGCGGGGCCCCAGATTAGACGATAGATCCAGCATGCCCCTATGATAAAGGTGAAGAACGGTGAGAGATGCAAAACTTCGGCGAATCTATCTTTATTCTTATATGCGCGCATATTCACAGTAATGGAGAGAGATACTTTACCGTTGTTTTTGCTCTACTGTTACTGTTATGTCAGTTTCACCATAGGGGCATGCTGGGTCTATCTTTCTTATAAATCTATGGCGGGACCCTTGTACGAAAGACTCTTGTACATCTTATGGTTGCGTTCGACATAACGTCGCGACGCTCGCGAGCATTGTTTGTCCTTGTTTAACGTTTGATGAATAATAAGGATGAAATGATTCCACGAGCATTATGTTGTGAGAGTTAAATGGAACGCAGCCTATAGGTTTTTTCACTCCAACATGCTTCAATGTATTCCTGCTACAGTTTCTAGTCATTTCAACGAGCGCGTTAGAGTGAGTAAATGCTATAGTAAGAGCATTTTAGAGAATGTCAAAGCATGCGACGCGAACAAACCTTGTCTTTTTATGTTTTTTTCCGATACACTTCGGATAATATGAATAAGACAAAGTTTGTATCGCCGCGTGTACATTTACCTATTCGCTTATTAAATATTGACATATTTGAGATGTCTACTGTAAAATGTCTAATTGCCAAAATTTGGTTTCTTATTAAAAGCATTAATAATTTGTAAGTTAATAAGTATAACGCAGTATAACGCTTTAAAATAAGAAAACTGAATTTTCATAAGGTACTTTTGCAATGAGTACTTCAATTTTACATTCAAAAAGATAACTTTTAAAACTCTGTAATCATCACAGCCATATTGAATCGTGACGTCAGAAGCGAGAAACTACATGTTAATTGTGTCATTACATGCCATTGTAAATAAAGACAATTTGGATAAAACAAAATGATGAGATCGCTGTAAAATATTTGTAAAAATGGACGAAAACTAAATTTATTCTCCTTGACAGTCAGTAAATAAGTGTAAAAAGACACGTGTATGTTTCATTTAATGCGCATGCGTAGTTTACTATAGTACTTACACGTGCCTTTAATCACTTTTTATGATTATTTATTGATTATTAGGGATAAGGATAACTTTCGTCCATTTTTACAATTGTTTTAAAGTCAATCTCATCATTTTGCTTTCCAAATTGTTTTTATTTACAAATGGCACGTAATAAAAATTAACATGTTATTTCTCTCTTCTAATCTTCAATATTGGCTGACTCAAGCCTTAAACTTTGTTTGAGATGATTGTTTTGTTGATGATAATTTAAGTTTAATTTAAGTTATACATAAAATATATTAAGATTAGTTTGATATTACAGAATTCGGTTTTTTATTTTAAATTTTGCGATAAGTATCTCGATTATGTCAATAATTTAACAAACGAGTCAATGATATAAAGATCCGCGCGATATTCTTGAATGCGCGATTTTCAGACGCGATTTTTAGATACAATTAATCGATTGTAATCGTTTATAATTTGAAAACCATGGTAAACATTTTTGTATAAAAATGTTTGTCTTAGAATGTTCTACATCTGCTAGTGAAAGGATATTTAATACAATATCGTACATAAGGATGTATATATGTGCTGCAATATTAAGATATTGTCGTTTTTCTCAAAATCTCTACTCCACGATTATCGAATTTTCTTTGTCATTATTATTTAGATATATGGTAATATTATTGAATGATTTTAAGCGAAATATAATTGTAAATTGATTAATAAAGATTTATTTCAATTTCAAAAGCAAAAACATTTATTCAGTTTTTAAAAATCGTACTTTCTAAATCTTTTGAAGTGAAATCTTACTCCAAAAAAATTGAAAATTAAGTCAATCTTAAAAAAAGAATGAAAATATTTTCACTTTTGAACAAGATGGCAGATTTTCTCTCTTATTGAAAAGAAATTTCATTCTTTTGGTGTAAGATTTCACTCTTTTGTTGTAAAAGTCACTCTAAGAAATGAAAGTCTCACGAAAAAAAAAGCGAGACTTCTCATTCTTTTGGAGTAAATCTCACTAAAAAGGAATGAAATCTTATTCCAAAAAAAGAAGCAAAAATCTGCCACTTTTGTTCAAGAATAAACAGTTTTCACTCTTTTTTTCAAGACTGGCTCAATTTTTACTCCAAGAAATTTAGAAAGTATGTGTTTCAATAATATCAGTGCGCACGAGTTATGTTTATCTTAAAAAATTTATCCTCTTTTAAAACAAATTAAAATGCATAACTCTCAACTTTGTACATCAATTATTCAATACTTTCTACTTTCTTCATACATCTCAAAAGATTTGACATTATTTTCATAATTTGAAAATTATGCCTCTCCTCTTTAATTTGCTACGTAAAACTTCTAATTTTTTCGTATATCTCATAATACATTCTAAAAGATTCTTCGTATATCTTAAAAAATGTAACATTCTTAGAAAGATTTTTCTTTTTCTAAAAAAAAAAAGAGAGAAACATAAAATTCGTACTTTTCGACTATAGACTTCAAATTGCTATCTTGGATTTACTTTCTTTTGAACTCAAATTCCTCAAATTTTAGAATATTAATAGATGTTCGACTTACTGATTAAATGTTTCACTGATTTTTCTTATATTTACGTTAAATATTGATTCACATAAATCACATGACAAGACGAATCTAATTTCGTCTATTTAAGCCTATCTTTTTTCCTACATTTTCCTTTGTTTCTAGGAACGTTACCATGACGTTTTCAGAATCATACAGTTCGCCCAATCACGATTTGACAGAGAGATTTGATATATGAACGGATACCGCGAGTATCTATATGTACGTACGTAATGTGCGTATGCACGCGTTTAACGGATATTTGTATACAAACAAACGTACGGTATAATATACGCGCGCGCAACACGTACGTACACACATACATCTCATTCGGCAGACAAAAGGATCAGACGTACGTTGGAATGGATGGGAGGAGTAAGAGAAAGGGGAAAGAAGGAAGGTAAAGAAGGGAGAACAGGCAGACAGAGATAGAAAAATACACATCGCAGGTGCAGCGTGCGGAGCGATCCTCTTTAGTGTGTAATATATTTTTTTTCTTTTCCTCCTTAAACTCCAGATTATTGTAAATTACAGTTACATGTTAATTCTTGTGCCAAGGATATACATGTGTGATATTCTTATCGTGGAAACAAATCACTATGCTAGATGCCTGCCTGCCTACTGTTCTCCGAGACAAAGGGAGGAGAAAGGTTTGAACACAGCGGCGACTCTTCAGTAAAGGAGGGCATGATGCGCGACGCGCATATATGTTACATCTAAAAAAAACCCACCAGAGAACGGTATCTCAGAATTATTCCTTCAACTCCGGAAAAACGCGTTGAGCAACATCGACTAATCAAGCGAATCGGCGGCTGTGTCGAAGATTCTAGAGAGAGTGATAGAGTGACAGAGGAAAGAGAGCATAAAAAAATGATAAAGAGAGTGAGAAAAAGAAAGGAGGAGGAGAAAGAAAGAGAGAGAGAGAGAGAGAAAGAGAATGCGGGGGAAGGAGGAAAAGAGCCACATAAAGAGATAAAGAGAGCAATCAGTAAAGGTAGCGACCAACAGCATAACGTAGAAGGTGTGAGCGACAGGCAAGAGGAGTGGGAGATAAACAGAGACAGACATAAAGCACGCGTCTAAAATTTCGGTAGAAAAATTCCTACCTTTGAAGCCGCGAGGAGCAAAGAGTGTACTGCAAGGATCTCTTTTTTTCTCTCTTTTTCTCTGTCTCTCAGAGCGACGTCATAGCAGTAGGCGTAGCTGACGCGTGAGTGTCGCGGCCATGTAATATAACGCACGGCGTAATGCTCCGATGAGAAAAACCGACCGACTATCGGTCGGCGGCGGCGGCGGCAGCTCACCACTAGTAACACCGAGGTCGCTCCATGTCTCTCACCGTATGGTGAGCATGGTGCTCACGACCCCGCCCACTTAAATTGCCGGGGTTCCGAGGAGACACGTCGTGTCTGCACAGCGCCGACAAATAAAACGTTCATAAAAGACGTTGAGCCTGACTCCCGTCAACACTGACCGCGTGACACCCACAACCGATTTCAATGTATGCTCGTGACAAGGCACGGCGCCGACCACGACTCGCCAGTCGCCACCGACCGTTTATCTCTCCTCCCTCTCCCTTTCAGTTTTTCTTTGCCAGTGCCGGCTTTAGATGATGATGAAGATTACGCCCCAAATTGCCCGTGCGCGCATTACTTCAAATATTCTTATTAATAACTATTTTATATCTAATTTAGAGGATGTATGATCTATGTGATTCTTATATTAGATTATGTCTTTAATCTTAAATTGTGAAAAATAATAAAAAGTATGTATACGGAATATTTCATTTATTATCACAAGATACGGATATAATCAAAGAACTGCGCGCAACGATACTGTGTAGCGGCTTTATCAACCCTTTATGATATCATAAATGTCCCAGACTTCAGATGTGACCGTTATGAGCTGGTAGCAGCGCTACTTGTCGACTCCAAAAATATAAAAGTAAAGCAGTCGATATTGTCAGCGCAAAAATATTAGAAAATATTTAGAAAGTGATATTAAAAGAAAGAAATATAAATAAAAAACAAGATAATATTTTCATATTTATGGCTATTTTTCGTCATATCTATTGTTGCCTATTTAAAGATTTGCGAAATGTAATCGAAAAATATATTTTACCGCGCGACGGTAACATATTTTATACTATAATTCTCAAAATCAAAGGTAAACTTAGATGGCGTCTTACATAAGCAAAGTTATTAAACCAGAAACCAACGGAAAAGACAAGCAATAGAATCAGGAAATAATTAATTGTAATTTTATATACTATATTGAAGACAAAAATAAGTTATTAACAAACAGCTACCAGAGAGAAACTTTGCTACATAAGTTAATATTACAAATCTATATTTATAACTCTATGCATTTTTTCTCCAACATTAACTTCAGTTGGAATCCTGCAAAGTTATTAGGTTTGTTAAGTTAATCAGAGTTGGTGAAAGTGGCCCTTAAGAACATAGAATTATTGAACATAGAATTAGTGCGATAACTTCCGCCGCACGACAAGCGTTGCCGCCTTCTATGTGCAGGAGCCAATAGGTCAAAGCTCTTGCATGATGTAAAACCAGAAATGCGCGCCAATATATCAATGCTAATTTCGCTATATCGTGTAACACTACTTGTTCATATAATTTTGTTATAACAAAATTATAATTTTGTTATAACAAAATTATAATGAAGAATTATTAGTAAAAGTTTATTTTCCGTAAATATAAAATTGTGAATAAAATGGATAAAATTGACAAAAACATGTAAAATATATAAAATTCGAACACAAAAGTTGCTTTTTATTTACATATAAGTGATACTGAATCTGTGTTTATGTGTAAAGTGATCTGTGTATACTTAAATAATGACGTTACTACTTGTTTATTTTAGCTGTGTTCCAAAATTAATTGCCAATGCTGCAGATATGTCGTCATAAAAACATACTACCAACAGCGTTCCAATTTTAGTAAGCATGCAATTGGTGCGGATATGCATTTCAAATTGAAACGATACTCGCCATCTTGGATGCTGTAACTGCCTCATTTCTTTAGTCGCAGCAGCCGCAGCAAGAAATGACGATAAAATTAGTGACGTCTTTACTCTCTCGCAGCACTGCTACAGCGGGCTATAATGATTTTTGAAACGGTATTGACTGTGCTGCCAACGATGGCAAACAATTTTGGAACATAGCCTTTGATGATAAGTTATTGCATAATAACTAGAGATCCTATAGCGTAACAGAGATTCACAAAGTGTCACGTGATCAATATATTTCTCCGATTAACTGGAATAATTTGTAGTAGCTGCCATGTTGAATTTACTATCAATATTATATTTACTCAACATCGACTCCTGTCGACTGTTGTGGAATGAAGTTAGTAAACTCAATTCTTCAATATTTTGTGAATATTTATTTATTATTTCATGCTTTACATTGAATGTTGCATACCTTATGTATGTATGTAATTTACATCCATCAATAATCTTGTTTCCACCGAGGATTTAATCCGGATCAGACGTAAGAACCAACTACAGTTGAGCATTCCTCTATCGTTCGACTGTAACAGGGGAATACTCGACTAGTTGATTGATTTTTACATTTCGATTCGGATTAAATCCTCGATGGAAACTAGGCCAGTTATTTACATAACAGTGCTATTACAGCGATATGCGGCGCAATTCGTTGGCATGGTGATGATGGATGTAAATTCTATACTTAAAGTAAACAACATTCAATATAAAGCATGAAATAATAGATAAATATTCACAAAACATTAAAGGATTAGTTTATTAACCTCATTCCACAGCAGTCGACACAAGTCATTGTTGAGGATATTGTGTAACTCTATTACATTATATCTCTAATAATAACTATAAAACTTATAGTAATGGAATATGGACTGTAAACAACATCTAAAGAACAGAAATATATCTTTCTATCTTCTTCTATCCTCTTTTGGCACATGCGTAGAAAGAAGAAAAGATACTAAGCAAGACAGAAATACATCTTCTGCAATATAAGTACATACAATATAAGTACTTTGATGTTGTGGGTTGAAAAGGCGCTTATTTTTATAAAGCTACAAAATGATTTTTCTAAAAAAAAGACAATTTGGTCATGTTATAAAAATTGTTTATAACGAGTATATTTTTAAATCAGAATTATATAATAATATAATATTAACTAACTTATTATATAAAGATATTCATATTAATAATAATAATAATATTAAACAGTAATAAGTAAATTAAAAATAATAATTGATTAAATACTATATGAAAATTGTAATTGAATAATTGTATGAAATATGTATGAAAAAATAATATATTGCATGAAAATTGTAATTAAATGTAAAGTTATAATTTAGTAATACGCGCGCGCGCACGCGCATGCACGCACCAACACACAACACACACACATACACACAAATGCATACTTTATTACAAGAACTTTATCGTATATAAATATAACATAATATAGCGTCTCCGAAAAAATTTGATTTAATTTTTTAGTAAAATTTAATTTTATTAATTATATTTTATAGGAAAAAGATCCAGCTAATCTAATCTAACCTGCAATTTCAACTTACTAAAGGCAGCCGTAGTCCTGATTGGGGAAATCGACGCATACGCACTAAAAATTAAAAATAACATACAAAAGTCAATGTCCATTGTACGTACTATATTGGGTGTTTCCAACAACGTACACAATGTAACACTGTGTCTTATACAAAGTATTCCAACTATGACACAGTGTTACACTGCTCGACACAGTAAAAAGCTAAGTACGAGCGTGTAAAATATCACCAACTGTCAATGTCACCAACTTTTCAAAAAATTATTTGGTAACCGTACTTATTTTGCAATAAAACTTTCAAAAATCAATTCTGAAAAAGATATAAATTAAATCTAAATGAAATCATAAATCCATTATTGATACACTAAATATAATTATAAGAGTAGAATGGAAGACTGCAATACATTCTGGTGCTATGAAACTATGAAACTAAACTGCGTTCCAATAAATATTTTATACAGTGGAACATAGTGTAATGTCTCTGTGTCGTGGAAAACAGCCACTATGTCTTCTGTCTCTTAAATGTTGCTCACACCTTTCACTAGCCTAGTTTCCACCGAGAGTTTAAACCGGACCGGACGGAATGTAAGAGCCAACTACAGTCGAATATTTTCCTGTTACAATCGAACGACAGAGGAATACTCAACTGTAGTTGGTTGATTCTTACATTCTGATTCCGATTTAAATCCTCGATGGAAATTAGGCTACTGCTTGGATAGGTTATTCCGGTTCCATTACTATAAGTTCTATATATATCACATACAGCACATTGAATAATATTATTTCAAGGCAGAACGTTGAAATAACATTGTTGAAATAATGTTATTTTAACGACATGTACTACATACGAACTGTAATATCATTAAAGGTGCCTTTACATGGCAATGTCAAGCGTCAAGCGTCAGAGCATGAGCAGTAATATTAGGTGTGGGAAAAAGTTCGTGGCGTTTTTTTAATGTCATCTAACGGGAAAAACGCCATGAACTTTTTCCCATACCTAATATATTTAATAATTTTACTAAAATTGAATTTAATGTAGGGAATACACTAGTAGTGGAATCTTATATTTACACTATATAATGTAACTAAATTTTCAGCATTATATGTTAAAATAGTAATGTAAATATAAAAACATAATCTCTCATAATATACCATTTTACGTTAAGAAGCTGTATAGAAAATTATTGCGCAGGAGTCTGGAGATTCAAACATTTCAAACTTCTGCGCAGTAATCTTCTGCGCAGATGCTCGACACTCGACGCTTGTGTATAATGGTACCTTATCTGGTTCGGTTTCCTAATAGTGACACGTTTCCTAACCTTAATAGCCATCAACTTTAATGCTTAATATGTCGCGAGGCGAACGACTTTTCTGCCAGATTCTTTCATTTCATGCAAAAACGCGTCAAATAAATCCAATTTCATTGATTTTTAAGATGGGAGTTAAACTAAATAATTATCATAATTTTAAATATAAATCTGTATAATAAATCAAACTAGCCAAAACTCCTTAATAAATCAAAAAAACTGGAAAGGATATGGACAATAGAAATCAAGTGTAGAAGATCAAACAATATATCTATGAAGTGTGAACTTTTTTATTCACTAAAACGCGCTTACATGTTTCAGCCCACTTTTTGCCTCTTCAGAGACAACACAAATTAATATAAATAAATTGTAAATAAAAATTATCCTGTCATGATGAGCTCCCCTACTTCGAAAATTTAAATGCCAGAATTAAACTCAAAAAGAGTAAAAGAAAAAGAAAAAAGAAAAATGAACGAAAATAAGGAAATGATGGAAATATCGGAATAGAGAATATAAAAAACTTTAAGATTATAATTAATTATTCCGAAAATAAGACTAATGATTACCCTGATCACAAATCACTCATCGTAAACTCATTCATTATTATGAATTATTCAAATCGGTTCTTGATATTTTGACTAGTCAGTATCAGACACAGTCACTTTTAGTTCTTAGCTAATATTATTCAATTACAAATGGAAAAATTTAACATTAAAACACTAATCAATTCCATGAAAATGAAAGTTGGAAAGTAATCAAAAATTATGCCAAAAAGACTCATTACTGCGAACGACATTGACTGATCTCAGTCGTGAGATCACTAATTTTCCAGTTCTTTAAATATAAATTCAAAATTTTGATAAATATATTGATTAGCAAAGCAAATTTTGATACACGTGAGGACTTAATTGAATTATTTTCTTGGATCAAAGCCATAAAAGATTACAAACAATACAAACGATAGGGACAAGGGGTACAAGTATGTCCAGAGAGAAACCTAAGAGATGACGGCCCAAAACCTGTAACCGCAAAATGATGCCGCACGCTATCATCTTCTGAAGAAGTGGATGTTAACACAATAATATGGAAATAGAAGAGTTGAAATCGCTAAAATAACTAAAATTGATTAAATTAATAAAGATTTCAACAATTTTAGTGACTTATTTCCATCAGGAGCATTGCAAAAAGGTGGAGATTATTGTTATAATATAGTTAACATCCATTTCTTCAGAGGTAATGCGAGGCAACATTTAAACACTAGATTTATAAAGCAAACTTGCATCCATTTCAAAATAATTTGTATATACGTACTTTATTTGGGAAAATGAATCCATCAAGTAAATCAATGTTTTTGAATTAATGTAATTAATTTTTTTATCAAAAGAATTTGTACAAATGTTTAATTTATGTGTTTTTTAGTTTAATACGGATTTATTTGTTGTATAAGTTTAATGCATAAAAGTGCACAAAGAGTACATATATAAGTACAGTTCAAATTCACTATATGACTAGTGAATTTGCGCTTTCAATCTATTCAACTTTTCCTTGAAATTAACATTTAAAAATGTCTCAAAAGGCAGATTAGGTTAGGTTAGGTTAGGCCGCTAAGTTAGCGGCACCTATAGACATATCTCTAGACCGAGCATTGTCAGAAATTTGAGGAATGGGAGTAGCCCTCATTTAGAAAAAGACGCAGTAATAGTCGGCCTAGATACGTTTTCTCTCGTGCATGCACGAAACGAGAGAAAACGCACCTGAATCAACATTATAGATATATTATACTACTGGAGGAGGAATACGAATGTCGAGAATAATGAACTATGAACAAAATCTAAAGGATAGAAATATCTTTCTATCTTCTTTTATTTTCTTTTGGCACATGCGCAGAAAGAAGAAAAATCATTGAACAGGACAGAAATACATCTTCTGTCTTTCAGATCTTGCTCACACTTTCCACTCATTGCTTGGATAGGCCATTCTCCCTTCAATAGTATAAGCTGTATGGCCAGCATGAATGTATCCTTTTCTAAATAAGAACTACCTTCACTCCTCGAAGCTCGGTCTAGAGATACTATGTTTATGGCAGCGCCCAACTGTATTCAATGTGTACTTGAAATCGTGTACTATGTCAGAGAAATCTCTCTTTGATAGGATGTGTCGCAAAGAATTAAGGTATATATATTAGTGTTAATGGATCAATTCTCAAAATATGTTAGATTGTAAGTGCATTCAATGCAGAACAAACAACTGCAGATCATAATTGAATTATTTTTTTAGAACAAGAATATTTTCAGATGGTAGGCTTACCTGATGAAATTTTGACTGATAGGACAATTTTTATCTGATAGATGAAAATATTTTGCTGACGAACACGAATTAGAAATTTGTAAGACAAGCTCTTATAACTCAGAGTAATCCCATTGAACGCGTAACGCGAGAATTAAGTTGCGTGCTTAAAACATATGCGAGCCATGACTAATGTAATTGGGATAAAATAATATTCAGGTTAGAATGAAGAATTAATTGTATAGAACATTCTAGTACCGGATATGCGTCAGATGAATTATATTATGATGATAATTTAAATACAGAAATACATTCTATCCTATTATCAAATAGATTTGATAATAGCGAAATGCGTAGCGACTAGAATAATAAATGCATGTTTACGTAAAGCTGCGAATAAGCGCAAAGCGCAATTTAATAAACATAACACTGCGAAACCATATCAACCTGGTGACATAGTATTGTGGCGACTTAAAGCATCTAATAGGGCACGCGCGCGATCCGCGCCCCCTAGGTGCCGCGCTTGATGCTGACCGAGCGCTCGCCCAGCACCCAATCGCCGCCGCGAAAGGGCCACGCGGTCTAGCAGCAACTCATGCGCAAGAATAATTCACCACACATAGAAGGATTCTGCGGGAGGTCTTCAGCATCTTCACTCAGGGTAGAGTAAGCTCCGCAAAGGGTCTATTCTATTCTGGTGAGAACAGAACATTTTTTTGGTGTGTAACTTCGCAAAGCTCCTCTCTAAAAGGCCTTTACAGCAAAGCGAGCTCATCAAGAGCCTTTGTGTAATTTCACAAAGTGAGCTCCTCTTTAAAGGGTCTTTGTAGCAAAGCCAGCTCGTCAAAGATCTTTGCATATACTCACGGAGTGAGCTCGTATCAGGAGTAGAGCGAGACCCAGAGCGAGCCTCGGGCTTCTGCAGCATCCTCTTCCTGGTGAGCTAAAAAGGTTATAAGCTGCCACGGAAACATCGTCGGGACCATTCTGGTCCCTTTCGCACACCAAAGGAGCTATCGACGGAAAAGCCGCTCGATTCAGGGGTAACTCTCTTCCCGTGGAGACTGATACCTCTCGAGCTCCCGCAAGAGAGTTCTTCCATCAAGGATCCATGATGGAGACAGTCTCGGTTACATAAAGACGAGCACGAATTCCCTGTGGCCACCGTCACTACCGCTGTCGGAGGATCAGGAGATTGGGCCGCCGATAAGCCCTCTGTCAGCGATACGCCCAAGGACGCCAGGACGAAAGAAGAAGAAGCGGCTCAACTCGCGGCTATCACGCTAACTTTTCGGGATAGACTCCAACACCGAGGACTCCGAAGAGGACTAGACACACATACACACACACACACACACACACACACACACACACACACACACACACACACACACACACACACACTACATACGCGCCGCAAGGCGCCACAAAATCTCTCATAAGTACCGACGAGTATCTCTGTACATAATGTAATAAAGAGAATATTATTATTAATTATTATTTTTAATTTGTAGAACTTCCTTATTAAATGATACCCTTCCACAAAAGTTGAGATTGCAAAAAGCTCTGATTCAAGTGGAAAAGTAACTAAAAAGACACATTTAATTTATGATAGAATTTACAGAATAAATAAAATAATTAGATCTAATGCTTATTTGTTAAAGGGTATCGAGTTATTGATGTTTTTAACTCAAGGTAGATAAGACCTGGGCCAGATCTGACCTCTATTCTTAAAAAGAAACGTATATGAAAAACTAGGGAAATATTATAATATACGTAACATATACTGTAATATTTTTCTAATTTTTTATATACTTTCTTTCAAGAATAGGGGCTCTGATCGATCTTCTCAATATATGCAAAATCAAGAATCGAATGAAGAAGTAATCTTCTTCGAAGAAGAAGATTCATGAGTTGAATATCTAAAACAATAAAAATTTATTAATATGATACATTTCAATGTCTTGCAAAACAGGCAATTGTATCTGAGGATATACAAAACTTGATTTTGAGATTACTCCGCAGACTGAAAAGGAGTTAATATTCGATAATGAGGAAGAAGTTGATATAATAAGTAATGACAAGACAAAAGCAGAAAGATTGAAGAAGAGAATTCGAACAGACTTACTATAGAACACAAAGAAGACTTCGATGTAGAAGAAAAGCGTAGATCATGAAATTTAAAACGACCACTAGAAGAATTTACCTGAAACAAAAAGAAAAAGAGTTAATATTACAATTGAATACTAGCTGCAAGATAAAATAGAAGATACTTATCACTGGAGCAATGTAAACCAACCTCAAAATTCATTATTCAACGACTCAGCTCGAAAGAAGACTATCCAACAACAACGATAATTATCCGGAACAAAAAAGAAGAGAGATTAATAAAATACAGATATACGCGATAATAACCTATATGCGATTACAAGCGAAAAATCGATGTTATGACTGCGAAGACTATGAAATTATTAGTCGAAAGGCTAAAGTCGATTCAATCAGTTCAAAAAACGCGGACCGGTATCTAGCGGAAAGTGCGGGGTCAATCAAACGTTTGGACAAAGAGGACACCAATCAGAAACCGAGGCGTTCTATACTAGAGAACCCAAATGTCAACTGCAATGACGAAGAAGCCGCCATTGTTAGGCGAGATTGATACATGCAACGATGACGAGTTCAAGTCGTATATAAATCACCAGCAAGAGTGAGATTCGCGTGTGTAAACGAAGAAAAGACAAGCGAGAATATAATCACCTTGATATCGAGAAAAAAAATATTCGGCCGATTCAAAATTGAGGCAAAAATCGATGATGAGATAAAGAGATTAACAAAAATTTTGAAGAAGAAGCAAGATCGCGATCGCATAGCTAGAAAAATAAAATTAAGCGATTAAGCGAATGAACAAATTAATATGTGAATTCGAAGCACGGGTGAGCCGAAATCTGACAGGGAAGCAATAGAATAAATACTTTCCATAGTCGTAGGAAGCAGCGACGAAGATACCAACGAAACAGCCGAATGTAAAGCAACGGTGAAGACTTCGCAAGATGAGATTAAGATATCAAGTAACAATTATAATATGAAAATAATATCTTATACAAAAGCGGAAAACTATTTGGAAAACTATCAATAGATTTCGATTGCAGCTAGTATTCAACTGTAATATTAACTCTTTTTCTTTTTGTTTCAGGTAAATTCTTCTAGTGGTCGTTTTAAATTTCATGATCTACGCTTTTCTTCTACATCGAAGTCTTCTTTGTGTTCTATAGTAAGTCTGTTCGAATTCTCTTCTTCAATTCTCATCTTTCTGCTTTTGTCTTATCATTACTTATTATAAGAATGAAATGAACATTAGGAAAATCAAGAAAAATATAGACAAGTAAAAGTCAGCAGAATACATCTATGTTTCTAACTGATAAGCCAATATCACATCTGATGTCAAACGATACTGATAGAAGCAGTTCACAACCTACAGACGAAGAACAATCACCATCATCATCATGAATAGTAAGTCTTATCTTGTCTACATCCTATACGGAAAACAATAATAATCCTAATCCAATTATAACAGATCTACCATCTCTCAGATATCCCAGATCCATCAGAGAATATATCCCATTAACCAAATACGGAAAGAAACTAGGTAGATCCAGACAAGCAAAAAAAAACAACTTCGAAAGGACCTGAGCAACGTACCAATCGACAAATTTATAAAAATTACAAAAACTGGATACCCAAGAACCAAAGATGGTCAATTTACTAAAGTAAAAAACAGAGTTATACAAAGAAAAAGAACATTAGACAAGCAGTGAGGAGACATCTCAATTTAAGAGAAGAAACAGAGTCCACATAGACAACGAATTCAGAGAACGAGAATAATATACAAATCGAGATATATCGAATAGAAAACAATACTATCACTAATCCGATCACTAGTCTTACTTTGCCCAGTCTGATTATTCAGCAGGACAAATTTAAGCGGATTATACAATTGACCGCGAAATTTGTGAGATATGATAAAAATCCTTTAACGATATCATATCAATTACCTGAACAGAAGACAGATCCTTTGACAGAAGAGATTACGAAGTCGACTCGAGCAGAGCAACTGGGGAGACAAATATCAAAACAGGTCAGGAACATCCAACTGAAATGAGAAAAACAAATAGAAGCCATGAGAGTTAAAGAATAACATTAGAACAGAGAGTTTATGTTAAAGGTCCATGCATAGATAAGTTTGATAAAGTTTATTAAAATAATTTTATGTACGGATTATTATTAATTTTAATTTTGATAGATAAAGTTTCCTGAAAGAAATAAGTTTTTTTTTAAATTTATGATGTTATTTATGATTATAATTATGATTATAATGAACATTTTAGTGAAAAATTATTTTATAAGTAAAATGAGTTAAAAGTAAAATGAATTATATAGAGAAGTTTACTTTAACTTTCCTATGATTCTAATAAATCCGTAGGTCATTTCAATATATGAAAAAGAAGAATAAAAATTAAAAGATAAATATACAATATTGTAAATTAAAAAATAATATGGCTATACTTACCTGATACTTACCTGAAATCTGTTACGTTCAACGGATTCTCACAATCTTTTTTTTCTCTTTTTCGCGGAGACCTGAAATTGTCAACACATAAGACAGTTAAAAAGTAATAAAAATCTTTCTCACAAAAAATTAAAAGTAAAAACTCCAGTATCTCTCCGTTACAATCAGCTAAGATGAGGCAAGAGTCGATGGACGCCGGAAATTAATGTAGCGTCGACTGACAACCTTCTTGGACACCGCTATTAGGAAGGACTTGGAACCGCGATTAATGTCAGTGAAAACGCGAGATGCCTAGACATTTTCCTAACAGTCGCGGACGATTCTCACGATATCCGCGATCATAAAATACAGAAATGACACGCGATGTTCAGGGGAGCTGTTTGCCGATTGAACGAGTGCTCGTTTTATCTTTATTTTCCCATAATTTAAAAAGAAAGTGTCGTAAAAATAAGATTGACACTTGTTGATGTAAGATAGACTCTTCCTCCACAATGTATCCCAAATCTTGACTAATCCAGAAGCCAGAAAAGTCCCATCACTTAACTAGATCCCTATCAACCAAGGGAGAATCGATACATAAACCACGGTTCCGCGATCCTCACAACAAAACTTTTTGATTTTCCTCAGTAGTCACTAAATATTCTCTCAGAGACAAGTTGCAAGTCACAAGATTTTGATTATTCTCAGCCTTTTCATTTTTGGTCTTTAATTCGCTTGTTTTATTTCGCTCTATATAATCATTCGGATCGCAACAAAAACACACACACACACATATATATATATATATATATATATACTACATGGGCTGAAAAGTCCCGGGATTTTTCAATACGTGGCGCCACTAGAAAATGAACATGATTCATTTCGAGAGATTTATCTGTCACTAGTTTATGTATAAAGTTTTATGACATTTCGTTCATTCGTTTATAAGCTACAGTCGTTTAAGTGGCGCTACTTTTGCCTCCGTTCTGTACCATCACGATAACGCACCGTCACACACGTCTTTGAAAGCGATGGCCAAATTGGACCAATTACGATTCGAATTAGTTGCTCACCCACTGTATTCTCCAGACTTGGCCCCCAGCGACTATTATCTGTTCCCAAACCTCAAGCGGCTCCAGGGAAAGAAATTCACATCGAATGAGGAAGTCATCGCAGAAA
>NW_017259583.1:875342-876486 GCF_001594045.1 Atta colombica | reverse complement strand
TATATATATATATATATATATATATATACATATATATATACCAGGTGTATAAGCTTAAATCCGCTGTTTACTCCAAGGTGGTATTAGTGAGCGTACAAAGCTACCCTGGGCATACAACATACTTTTTTTTATGTGTTTGACATCTGTCAACATTAACCAGTGCACATCATCAGCAATTTCATACAACATTTTTTTCTTTCGTAATCATGTCTAGTTTTTTGCTAAAAAAAAAGCATATGCGGGAAGCTTTGCTTTTCTGTTTCAATTTGAAGAAATCGGCTGCCGAATCGCATTGAATGCTTGTAGAGGCGACAATGCTTTATCGGAAATAACATGCAGAGATTGGTTTCGCCGGTTCAAAGACGACAATTTTGACCTGAGTGACAAGAAGCGTGAAAATCGGCCTAGGAAGGTTGAGGACTGTCAATTGCAGGCTCTTTTGGACGAGGATGATACCCAATCGCAAAAAATGCTTGCCGAGCAATTGGGTGTTTCTCAAGCAGTCATTTCCATGCGGATACATGCCATGGGAAAGGTTCAAAAGATCGGAAAATGGGTGCCGCATGAACAATAGGCAGATGGAGCGACATCAAAACACATACCAAATTCTGCTTGCTAGACAAAAAAGAAAGTCGTTCCTGCATCGTGACAGACGATGAAAAATGGATCTATTTTCAGAATTCTAAACGCAAGAAATCTTGGGTTAATCCTGCCCAACCATCAACATCTTCCTCAAGACTAAATCGCTTCGGACGGAAAACGATGCTTTGGTGGGATCAGGAGGGTGTCATCTACTACGAGCTATTAAAACCTGGTGAAATTGTTAATGCTCATGCCACTACCACCAACAACTGATCAAATTGCACCGTGTTCTGCGTGAAAAAACGCATTATTGGAAAAGACATGACAAGCTGATTTTCCTCTACGATAACGCACCATCGCACAATAGTCCAAAACTACTTGGAGACACTCAACTGGGAAGTGCTACCCCATTCCGCTTACTCACCAGACCTGGCACCTTCTGACTATTCTGTTTTCGTCGATGGGCCACGCGCTCGCTGGGTGGCATTTCGATTCTTACAAAGACGTCCGAAAATGGCTTGATGAGTGATTTGCCTCGAAAGATGAGGAATTTTTTTGGCGT
>NW_017259583.1:858713-875242 GCF_001594045.1 Atta colombica | reverse complement strand
GAGCGGCACTTCGATTCTTACGAAGACGTCCGAAAATGGCTTGATGAGTGGTTTGCCTCGAAAATGAGAAATTTTTTTGGCGTGGTATACACAAATTGCCCGGAAGATAGGAAAAATGTATAGTTAGCGAGAGTAAGTACTTTGAATAAATTTGTTTTTGCTTCCTAGGAAAAAAAGAAGTGTTTTTCTGACTAAAAAACAGCGGATTTAAGCTTATACACTTATAGTAATAAAAAGTACAGCGTAACTATACAGTATAACTATACAGTATATTGTATTAAACGAACCAATAGTTACGCTTTACTTTTGAAGAATTTTGAAGAATTTTGAAGTGTTTCAAGCGCACTCTGAATCAGAGAAATGCTTCTGGGAAGGTCAAGATCGTTGATAACCTGTATAGTCTGGTAGATAGCCCACAACTCACGATGAAGATGAAAGTTTCAGAAGGAAGTCTGTGTTTAATGTTATCCTCCATTTCAGGTGAAAAGACTATAGCTCTGACGGCACCCTCCAAATCCTTTGATCCATCAGTATAGAAAGCTGCGTTTTTTCTGAACGTGAAAGATTTGTGATAGAAATTCGCCAGTATCACACTAGGGTTATTTTTGTCGCAATCATGCATGATCTTGATATATTTTTTAAAGAAAATACCTCGTATGAGTGCCAGTATACTGGTAGATACTGGATCTGTGGAGGGTGTACTTTTCATGTTGACTAGTAACATAATATTTGAAAAGTCTAGAATCCTTTATGACTTCAATTTGACGGTTTTTTTCTAATGGCAGTAATTTTCATTTCTTCTAAAGAACATATACAATATATAGGCGATACTGAACTTGCCATAGCTTTATATATAAACTTGGGATTCACAATGAGATTGTGAATCTAATGTTTAAATTCTTTGGCTTCAACGAGCATGACATTTATTGGGATTGAAATGCGGTATCCCATTGCCTTCCTAATTACCTTGTATTGTAATCACTGTTGAAACTTGATGAAATCAGCAGGGAGCAACAGGTTTCCAGGTAAAGAATTGGCATCTATATTCCAATGCACTACGAAATGTGGCTCTGTAGGCGGTAAGAAGAAGCTCAGGAAGTGAATCCCATGTGACACTTGAGTTGAAGTAATGGCAGATATATTTTTTTCCTTTGTCAATAAGATATCTCAAATATAGCTTATGATCTAAAATAACGCCTAACCTAAAAAACGGTGCGAATGTACTCTAGGAATTATGCTCCCATTAATACTGAGACTCTTTGGAATCTTTATTGCGTTACCTTGCGCGAAGATAATCCAGTTAGATTTTTGAGATGACACTTCCATATTTCTGAATTTTAGATAACCATATATTTGATCTAAAGAGTGCTGAATGGATCTGATGGCTATTTATGTCCCGATGTGTGGAGAACAGAATTACATCGTTTGCGTATTGAAGGAATCGGGTGTCTTGATGTAAATGCTGTTCAAAGTCCCTGAGAAAATAAATGTCAAATAAAAGTAGACTTAATAGACCTTTAGGGTGTGCCCTTATAGGCATCATATGGTCCATGCAGCTCACGTCTATGCACGCGTTTATGACAAAATTAAGATGTCTGATAAGATTTCAACGAATTTTCTAGAATTAGCGAGACTGCCAATCTAAGTCCTTCAATAAAATGTGCGGGTCCACATTGTCGAATGGGCCTGCTTTATCCAGAAAAACGGCGGCCACAGGAGATTGATTCAGAAAGCCAATTCTCACCGAAATGATTAGTGGCCAAATTGTCATCACAGGGTCTAAAAGATCTGAAGCCCAATTGTGATTGTGGCAAAATGGTCTAGATTCAATCCATACTACCTCAGTCTTTGGTATAGGATACGCTCCGTGAGCTTGCATGCGCATAAGCGAAATGAATCTAATCGCTTTAGAACCCGGCTTGGGAATAAGCACCACCAGAGAGCTTTTCCAGGAATGTGGGAAAACACCCTTAGAGAAAATTTCATTGAATATGGATAAGAGATAAGTCTTAAATTCGATAGGGATTTGTTCTAACATTTTGTAACTAATTTGATCCAAGCCAGGAGCAGAATTCTTACGAATGAGTTGAGCGCGTATTTAAGTTCTTCGGAAGTAAGAGGATCATCAAGAAGATGCAGAACTCTGACTGTCTTTAGATTTCATTGCTTCATGCGTTTTAGAGCAATCATAATAAGAAAATGGAGGGCATATTTTAGAAATAATCTCCAATGAAGCATCCCGGAGGGATTGCGTTGTTCCATTGTTACTAGTTATATTTCTTTTAAAGCTTTTAATTAGTGACCAAATTTGTTTAGTAGGAGTCTTATCATTAAAACTGTTCACTAATTTGTGCCATCCTTCATGTTTTTGTTCGGAAAGTTTTTTAAAACAAGCAACCTTTTAAAATTCGATATGTTTCTCATTGGTAGGATTGGATTGGGAGTTTTTAATAGCCTTTTTTCTGTTCTGCACAGCATCTAAAAGGGATTCCACCAGGGGGGAGATTCAAGCTTTTGGTAGTGTGCAGAAGTACGTGGAAAGCATTTACTTTCCGGAAGAAAACTTTTGGCAGACTCAATAATAGCTTGCGTGAATGCATCATAGCAATCTAGTACATCTTTCCTGTCTAACGGTGATAAATTCTTACCAGAAGAAAGCAATTTATGAAATAGGATTTACTCTTCCTTAGAGAGGTAATTTATAGGAAAATTTGGATCTTAAAGTAACCTGTATGCCTTTAGTAGTAACTACAAGGAAATGGTCATTCCCGAATGTATTGGACTCTACGGAAGCATTGCAGAGCGGTGCTTAACTGCGGAGACGCCAAAGTCAAGTCGATAATCGAAGCTGTGGTAGAAGAGAAATAACAGATTTAATGATTCCTGTTTCCAGTTTTTAAACTTGAAGGAATGATTCGGAGATTCACCACCAGAAAGCAGCTCATCGCCGAAACAGAGGCTTATTTTGAAGGATTGTATGTGTACAAATCATTATTTGGACGGCTTGAAAAAGTTAGAGAATCAAGTATATCGAACTAAAAAGAGACTATATTGAGAAATAAAAATGAATCGATCAAAAAAATGTGTTTTACTATGTTTTTCTAAAAACTTATTGATTTATCCTCGTATTTTATACATTGCAAAATTGTGATCATTTTCTCTATAGGCTTCTTTTTTTTTAATATAATACCTTTCCCTTTAAAGTCGTCATTTTTTAATAAGCTTTTATTAATAATTATTAATATTAAATATAATAGTAGTTGTTAATATTTACTATAGAAGAACGATAGAATCTTTTTTTTTTTATTTATTTCTATCAAAATTCAAAGTTTATGAGTAGTTTCCATAAAACTGAAAAATCATTCATTTTCTTTGCAAAAAAAATATCGTTTTTAGAACAAATCGCAAAAACGCTTATAGTTTCTTAAAGTTCAACTTTTATTAGTTGTTGAATCATTAATAAAATCTTTTTTCATTTATTTTTGACAAAAAGATGAGGTTTAAAAAAAATCGTTTTTTTCACGTTTTTTTTTATCCCTTTTCACTGATTGCAAAATATCTTTTGTGCTACGACTTTCTAACTCAAAAATTCTTTTTTTTAATCTTTAAACGATAGATTAAAAAAAATTATTTAAAATCGATGCACCACATTTAAGATGCTAGCAAATACCCAGATGTGAATAGATAAGGACTGTTAAAAATGAATATTGAGGGTTAATTATAAAATTGTCATTACCTTATAGATGTTCAATAATTTCATTTTGCTTTAGCTTCTTGAAACAGTATAACAGGAATAAGTTTGGATGCACCGTAATAGTGCTCGACACAACTGTTTACCCTAATTCCATCACTCAAATTTAAGTACGTAGATATCAAGTTACACATTTTCACCATGAGAGTCTTCTTTTATAAATTATATCATGGTTCAATATATTAACATAATTCGATTATACTCACTTGATACGAGGAATTTATTAATCGATTTATCAATTAATCACAAATAATCACAAATGATTGATTATTCGATTGAAAATCACGCGAAGCATTAAAACACGTGTGTCAGTCCGTATACAACACAACATATGTTACGTGCAGCAAGCAGCTGATTGACTTTCTTGGTTATAGATGCAATAAGTGCAGTTCACAGCGCTTCAGCGCCAGAGTTTGCAACAGAATCATGTCAATATGTTGAAACGTGACAATTTATAAAAGAAGAAGCTCATAAAACATGTGACTAGATATCTACATATTTAAAAAATATTTAATATTTGAGTGATGGAAGTGAATTACAGTAAACAATTATGTCGAGCATTATTACGACGCATCCAAATTTATTCCTCCAACTGTTTCAAGGAATTAGAGCAAAATGAAATCATTGAACATCTAATAACAATTTCATAACTAAGATAATAATAAGCTTTTAAAGTGTATTTGACTTGCATTTCTGTTTTGAATATTCATAATTCTTTGAATGTTAAAAAGCACAATTGTGTTTCTTATAAAATTTCTCATAAATATGTAATAAATACTACGAGCGCGATATCGCAAATAAAATTGTTACAACAAATATTTCAGTACGTCGAATTATATATGAAATGCTCTTAGAATTCGACGTATTGAAATAATTGTATGATTTGTATGTTCAATTACATTTTGTATGTTCAATAGTTCAATAGTTCAATAGTTTTATAATACTTATCGTACAATAATTATTTGTCTAAATTCGTTTATGACATTTCTCTAACAATTTTTATCAATGTAATTAAAATGCAATCCAATACTCAAAAGATTTAATATCCATTTTAATTTCATCATTCTAATTTATAATTTAATGGAATTAGCATATTTAAAATATGTGAAAGACAAAGAGATAGTGGTAGAGGGGAAAGGAAAGAAGGAACGTGTTTTTACAAACGTATGAATGTGTTCGGTCAGTGTATAGCCCGTACATAAAGTGCCCGCATCGTGCGAAGCGCCGCTCCTGCCCGTGTTCTATACGCCACTCGTGATACGCTAATTTCTATTTTTTCTTGTAACTTGAAAATTAAGCTTCGGACAAAATTTTCATAAAGAAAAAATCGTCTTAGAATTCGTTCAAGAATACCTCTTCAGGGACACCTAGGTTGTTCAGAATCACCCTGTATATATTGTGCCGTCGCGACGGCACAACTTTGTCACGTTCTGTATTACTCTTCTCCCGTAAGCGATTTTCCTTATGGAATGGCTCGATAATCAAGCAGATTAGTCGCTAAATATTTGTACTTTTCACAAATTTAAGTTGAGCGCCAGGCACAAGAGTACGTGCCTCTCTTTCGTTAAATGTCGCTTTTTTATTAGACTCATGCAATTGTAATTCGCGAAGTAACAAGGGTGGTTCGCCATCAGCGGGGAATATACCGGAAGACGAAAGAGATGGGCTACAATAACAAGATTTAACAGGAAAATGAATAACAGGTGTTTCGAGACATCCATTCGTACAGGTACTTATAATCACTCGTGAATGATCTGTCAGACTCCGTGACGACTAGAATTAGAATCTAATTTATCTTGATTCGGCAGCCATATCGGATAAAGACAAGGTCTGAGCTTACAAAGAAAGAAGATCGCAAGAAGACGACACTCCAGAATAATCACGCAATACTCGACAATTAAAGCCTTCCGGGATACTTCGAGCTCATGCCTTGACAAAATTTAATTTAGCGAAATAGATCACATCAGCTCTGCATGTAATAGCTCTTAAGCACTGTCTTTATCGTTATTCTGTGTCGCGTTCGGCGAATATTTTGACTCAAAAATACACAACAAAATTGAACTCGGCTGTAGCAAAGGCAAGCGTCGCTCGACAATCGTTTTCTCTATACCAAAGGGCATATGACATGTGGCTCGTAAATGCTAAGTTCATGCGCCATAATATCGATTTCCAGAAATATCGCGAATTTTAACACTCGACCCACCTGGCACCAGGAATCGCGATTGGCGGTTTTACAATCAGGATAATGTTCGTTTTATCGATTATACTCCTCCTCGAACCCATTAATATCCGCTCCTTCCGCTCGCTTTCTCTATATCCTCGTTCTCTCGCCTCAAAATACTGAAGACCATATATCCTCTTACAATCTCTGATTCGGCCATAGTATGAGTGTCAGCCGGGATTTTTCTGCGGATTTATGAAGGCTATTTCGCTTCGTTCCCCCTCTAATCAGAGTCTTGTCAAACGTCGATTGGCCCTTATCAATTACGTGGCGCCGAGAATCACAGGTCCTCGCGGGCCGTGAATCCTTGCGCTCAGGGCGCGTAATATGATTGTAAGATAAACTCTCTCAGCAGTCTCCTGGTTATTTGGACCAATTCGGGAAATCTAGGCCAACTCCGCCATCGATTCCATGTAAGTATGCCTTTCGATGAACAGCATCCTCAGCTATTTGGTGTACTAGGAGTTCTCTCTCTCTCTTTCTCTCTCTCTCTCTCATTGCTCATGTAATTGATATATGATACAAGAGTGGCGCCATTTGACCATGTTGCGATTGATCACGTTGCAATTGGTCATGTTACAATTAAGCACGTATTGCAAATGATTACGTTGCATTTGATCACGCGATGCAAATGACCACGTTGCGATTGATCATGTGATGCAAATGGGTATATAATACTGTAACCTTTTTTTATAAGTAAGGAAATGCTTTATGCATCCCACCCATCTCGAGGAAGAGCTGAGGGTATGCGAGACTCGTATCCGCTAAAACTCCCTACCGGGTGTCCTACTCTGATCTAATTGGGGCATTTCCGGGAACGCGTGCAGCATGCTTTCGGAGCTCCCGTGTAATGGTGAAGGGACGGAGTTGGAATCCCCGCCGGCTGCTCCAGCCCTCCGGTCCCTTCTCCACCGGGGCCAGCGAAGAATATTTTCTTTAGCCCCGACAGCCTATCCTGTCCTTTGGGGAACTAGATAGGCAGGAGACTAGTATTCCCCTGTTCAGTCTCGCGATCCGTTCTCCTCTCCGGGACTGTGGGAGGAGGAAGAACGCTCCCCTTCTCCAGTCAGCCTTACCGACCACACATAGCGACGGCGATGTCGGCAATATTGGTTCAGCGATTTCTGAACGGAGGAAGGCTTCCGCTGCAGCCCCCGAGGGAGTATTCTGGGCCTTCCCTTGATGCCGATGCTCTTTAAAGCAAGTGTTGAGTAGCCTTCCCAAGAGAGTTCGATCTGCCTCCTCTTTCCTCTCGTCTGGTAAATTGAACCATCCAAGGGATCATTCCCCTTCCTCTTGGATTCCTCTGCTTTTTCTTGTCCTTCGTTCTGCTCTCCTTCGGGGGGGGAAGAATCTGCCATCCATCATGATAGCGACGACGGCTAAGGCGAGGGGCGCGAGTATAACGGCTCTCATAGGGATTCCCGAAATCGTCTCTACCATCTCCTCCGTCGCGCTTATTTTGCGAGAGAAGAGAAGGATCCTCTTGCCAGGACTCTCTCCCTCTCCTTTTCCGCGCAGTAGAAGGAAGACGGCGATCCAGGCCCGTTTGCTTCTTATCGCCCTAGGATCGGAGCGACAAGTCCGGATCAATTTCCTGGATTAAAACTCCACGCTCTCCGCCCCGCCGAACAGTCTTCCAACATGTGCTGCGCGTAATCCAGATGTCCGAGTAGTGATAACATCGCGTTGTTGGCTCTCTTCCAATTCGACACAGGTATTCACTGATGCAGCTGTGTCCGGTAAACTGTGTCAGATGGAACGACACCCTACTCCATCCTCTGTCCGTCCAATCCATACAACAGGGGAGAACCTCCTAAGGGTGGCCTCCACGATTCGCGCTCCGACAATCGGCGGCTGCTGTCCGAGACCTCGTCTCTTCGAACATCCGCTGGTGAGCTCTCCGCCAGATGCTATCCCTGATCCCCGTAACATATCCGCCTTCCAGCTGAATGACCTTTACCTCAGTGTATTCTGCCAAAGCGTCGGCCATTAGTTCCGTTGGAGGGACATCGGAGGGAGGACTTGGGCCGCCTCATAGGACACGGTCCTGTAGTCCCTAATGAGGCGCAGAACCTCCTTTGCCCCGAAGTATGATTCGAATCTTGCTTCGAATCTGGCCCGCGCCTCGCCGCACTACACGGAAGCTCCATAAGATCAGATGTCAGAACAAGGAAATGGCGTCAATGGCGCCGTTTGACGGCAACTACATTGACAGCTATGGCCATCTATTGGTAAATTCCGGTTTCATATTTACATACCTGGTACGTAACCCCCCGGTGATACATGGGGCGACTGTGGGGCATCGAGGTCACACGCCCGTGCCATCATTTCCCATAGCCTACTTTCTTCTCCAGCCGTTCTGCCGCCGACCAGATGGCGACATAGAGGTTAGTCTCAAAGGCCTCGGAACTCAGTTTTTTAAGGATCCATCTACATTCCTCCTGTTCTTGCTGATGGCACTTCTTGTCGGGCGGAGACCACATCCGTCCGATATAATTAGTGATCGGATTGCTCACCGAGTGTGACTTCCCTTCACCAATTCCTTACTCTCGTGGCGGTCCCACGTAAGATCCATTATAAATTCTCCCAGAGACTCCACAAACGTGCTTATTCGGCCCCTATTCAATAAAACGAGGCTAAGGCCGCCCAAAAAAGTGCGCAGTTCCTTCTATGATCCGCGAAGGGGGAATCCCATTCAGTCGCATGAACATTGAAGTCCCTTCCTCACTATGATCGGTCGAGAGGCACGCTGTGCTATCATTTTTCCTATTTCGTCCAGTTTCTTCTCGTATTTTCGCCGGACGAGATGAGGAGGGAGATAACATCTCACGATGTCGATGGGCTTCGCCACTCGATCATCACGATCTCCTCGATCTTTCGAACCAGCGACATGAAGGAACAGGGTATCTTGCTATGTCACCCATCCCAGAGAATCTCTGACTCAGTTTGGATTGTTCTCTGGAATTAAATATAAGGATCGATCACAATGGCGAGGCCTCCACTATATTTTGCGAGACAGTAAACCAACCTCTCGCATGATAACTGTTGGCCTGCAAGAGACTTGCCATTAGTTGATGACCGTGAATCAGACTCTTCTAGGTCCATCCTCTCGACTTCCTATGTAGCCCCAGAGCCGCTTTCACTCGCTGATTGTTTTGCTCGGAGAGCTACTAGGTACCGCTCTTCTCGTTTTACTCTTGCGCAACCCGGATACCGGGATAGTTGCTATCAATGTGATCTCTTTATCTGGGCTTTGCACACCTTTTTATTAGGGCCTCGCACGCCAGGCAATGGATATCTTTTTCGCAACTCTTGGCTAGATGACTAATCTCACCGCACTTGTAGCAGCAATTTGATTGGTCCACCTGGCTCTTGCACTGTTGCCTGACATGTCTGATTTCAAAGCACTTGAAACATTGTAAGCTGCTGTCCGATAACAGCGCCACCTTACACCTAGATCATCCTATTCTTATGCGGGATCTACAATGCGATCGTAAACTGATCTTAGAGTCACAACAGTAATCGTAACATACTTCGTTTCCGGTCGTAGAATCTATACCGGAGTTGCTTGAGCCAATTTCTATTCCAGCGACTGCGGTCATGACTGTCGCTGCAATGGACCAATCAGAAGAGGAGTTTCTATACTCAATTCTTTTATCGTATACCATAGACTAGTATATATTTTGTCTATGATGTATACAGACGACAGCAGTTTGGCTAGATGCCAATATTTCCAATGTGTTATTTTGAAAAATTGAGAATAGCAGAAGTCAAGAAGCTACAGAAGCATAGTAAAAGAGTTTACGATTGTTTTAAAAATGAATGGTATATCAAAAAGATTTGGACGTGGAAAATGAAGGAGAGACAATTGAGGACAATTCTTCTGACGAATTTATAACTGGAAGAAATTTATAGTATTGATGACAAAATTCAAAATAATTTGATTCTGATTGTCGGGCAATTTTTGTCCTAGATTTTATGTTACAGGAAAAACGGGTTATAAGAACATACATAAAAAAGACATAGTATGGGTTTTTATTGGCAAAGCCCTAAAATCGATAAATGGTAAGTGGCAATTCTTTATGACCTTTTTCTATTTATTATATTACACTGTGCTCTTGCTGGTAAATACTCAGTATATGGAAATATACGTAAGATAATGTTTTGTGAATATTTTATTGATTTTCATATAGGATCAGAGGCTAAGCACAGATGGGACACATGCGAAATTATAATATGGTCGCGAAAAATATTGACATTAATAGAACAACAAGGACACGGTTGAGTTCAGGAACAGAAAATATATCTCTGAAAATTTTTTTAGCCCACAAAGTATGGCTATTCATCGTTTCATGGGTCAACATTATACAATATGTTCCACAAAAGCAACATTGATTTTCACATTTTTATTCTTTTAATCATTTTATTCATTTTATTCAATTTCATTCATTTAAATATTTCTAATTGTGCAACTGTTCCCTTCTGGAAAATTGTAGGACGGTCTCCAATTATAACATGAAAACTTCCATATTATTTATATCATATCCTTCATCGTCCTCTGCTTCGTCATCCGCTCTTAAATGCAATCTGCCTTCTAAGTCTCTAAATCATTAATGAAGTCACGTTTAGGACTGTCTGTTTCAGACCCGAAAAGAACAACTCTATTAAATGATTCACCAGTAGACGTTTCTATTCGTAATCAAAACTCTGTTGGAAATATTTCTGCAAGTGAGTGAGTAAGTGAAATTCGATCACTTGAATTACACTAGATTAATGCACTAGATTAGAAACTGGTATGTATAAAATTAGCGAAGTTAAACGTAAAAGCATATCAATATTTTAATTGAATGATTAATATCCAATAATGATATTGTCATGTTATTTACAAGAATGTACATTATAATATATATATGAATCTATTGTATTGTTAAAGTTAATTATATTATGCCATTGTATTTAAATACTTATATAAAGAAACCTTTGTGTATTAATCTACCATAATATAAAGCGAGTAACTGAATTCATCATTAATTTTTGATTATACAAAATATTTTTATTTTGAAGATTAGACCGTCAAAATACTTGAGAATAGCATAGTGTAATATTTGCATTTTTGTTTTGTGTGCCGTTATTAATGTTTGTAACAATTGTAACATTTTTCTAAAAAAAATTTTTTAGATAACGAGACTACTGATAATCAAACAAGTTTGTGCTCATTAAAAATACCCGTATCACGTATAAAAAAAGGAAATAAGACAGATCTTGAAATAGAATCTATGTTTGAAGAATATCTAAATGATGAAGAAAGATAGATAGTCAAGTAAGTGGGCGCTCATTCAAAGTACTTATATTGAATATGAAAAAAAGAAAGAAGACAGATGAGATAGAATCTGTGTTTGAAGAATTAGATTATGAAAGTACTGACAATCAAATAAATAGGAACTCATTCAAATTGTTACGTCCAGCGGACGTAACTCTCACAATCTTTTTTCTTCTTTTTATGGAGACAAATGAAATTGTCAACACATAAGACAGTTAAAAAGTAATAAAAATCTTTCTCACGAAAAATTAAAAACAAAGACTCCAGTATTTCCCCGTTAACGTCAGCTAAAATAAGATGGGAGTCGGTGGATGCGAGGGACTAATGCAGCGTTGATGATATCCTCCTTAGACACCGTTATTAAGAAGATGATTAATGTGAAATCGCGAGGCTAACGCCTAAACATTTTCTTAACAGTAAAGTCGCGGACGATTCTCACGATGCCCGTGACCATAAAATACAGAAATGACACGCGACGTCCAGGGGAGGTGTTTGACGGTCCCATGTCACTGCACATGCACTTGTTTTACTCGCTGCACGTGCATTTTCTCATAATTTAAGAAGAAAGAAATTAAAAATAAGACTGATATTTGTTGATAAGATAGACTCCTTTCTTTCCCCACAATATACTTCAAATCTTAACTAATCCAGAAGCCAGAAAAATGTCTCATCACTTAACTAGATCCCAACCAAGAAAGAATCGGTATATAAACCGCGGTTCCGCGGCCCTTGGAGAGAACTCATTGATTTTCCTCAGTCACTTTGATTCTCTCAGAGACACGTCACAAGATTTTGATTAGTTATTCTGGTCTTTAGTTCGATTCAACTGTTTCGCTCTATAATCATTCGGCAGCAAATATATATATATATATATATATATATCAAGTCAGTACAGAACAGAACCAGATCGTATTATCATTGTCTTTGAACCAACATCTTCAGCCCTGAGGAACCCGCTTGTTGTTGGTAACAACTCGCCTTTTTCTAACTAACTTCATTCCAATCGTGTCGCTATAAGTGAATACCCCCCCCCCCTCTTTTTTTCTCTTCTATTTCTCTCCCTATTGCAATCATCATTATCATCTTATTTGTTTCCTTTTTCTTATTATCGTTTTTTCTTATCTCCTCTTTCGCTCCATATTAAATAAATGAACGTTGTAATGCGTTCTAACAGGACTATTATTCTCAATATCGTAACGTTATTGTCGTCGTTCGCTCACGCCGACGAATCGTTCGGAACAGGACCATATATCCGCCCGATTGCCCCTGCGATTGCATCCCCAGCATTCGACCATTGGAGAAAGGCAATAGAGATGCCGGCATCTTCCCTCCTGCCTACTCTTCCTCCACTGATAGACATTTCCTATTCCCCTGTACCAACTCCTCCCCGAATATATCCGAACGAATTCCTCGAACTACCCGATTTTCCTTCGCCATATCCATAGCTCTTGAACATCGATTTCCAATTCTTGATTCTTTCAATGATAACCCTTCTTTTTCCTCTCTTGAATCTCTTAATTTCCGTGCGATTATCACTATAGACGATCTTCTCTCTTACTGGACATCTCTCTCCTCCTCCCCAACCGTCATCATTCTGCTCTCGTCTATCTCTAAGACTGTCCATTTCCCTTCATCATACTTGTAGAAGCCTTAATTCCTCCCCATTGATTACTCACCCGCTCTCTTTAATTATTAATTATAAATATATAAATTCAATTTTTAATTCATTCCACACTTACATATACATTGTTTTAAAAAAAAATGAATAATCAAACGTAATTATGTAATGATAATTTAATTATGTAATGATACTTTTATATTATGTAACGATAACTTTATCTCTAATTATATTAGGTAATCAAAAGACCGATTATTTCAATTCAAGCAACATTTCCTTGTGTTCATAGACGTTAGCCCGCGATTGCACTTGCTCCTCTCCCCAGTCACTTGAATTCACTTTCTAAGACGAAAAGAAGGGCACATGAACGCACTGGCACACTGACCCAGATTCGAACCCCTTTAACGAATGCGTTCGACTCGTGGTCCGCTCAGCGGAGCGTCGACCTCGAGAGAGACTTCCACTTTGTCCCCCTTTCGATCCCCGGCTCCTCGAGAGTCTCAGGATAAATCGCTCTTTTCTCTAGCTTCCTTGCTGTTCGGAGTTTGGACGCGATCCAAACGGTTGGTCGGTTCCTGTTGCGTTCACCTGCTCAGCTCCATGCATGCGGTTTGGATGTAATAGTATCTATATCAGATATAAAAAAAAAAGAAAGAAAACAGATCTTGAGTCAGAATCAATGATTCAAGAATGATATGTTATTGTTGCAGCTTGTTCAGCTTTGCCAGCACTGGACAGTACAAAACAAAATTGTAATTCTTCTTCTAAGATAAACTCAGAAGATAAACTCAGAAGAAAATAAAGATAAACTTATACTCTTGTTACATGAACCGTGTACCTGAACAGCATAGAATAAATACTTCAGTAAAATATTAGAAGTGGGATCGTTCCAATAAGACTAAATAAAACTGCATAGTCATTAATTACAAAGTGCAAAAGATAAATTATTCTGTAATATTCCATTAGAATTTTATATGAAATATTGCGCAAATTTTTATTTAAGATTCACATTTGAAAAAGTTATTTTTTAAAACTTGTGATCTTTATATTGATAGTGATTTATTACTTATTATTATGTTTCGACTATAAGCAATCCCAGCGAGCTAGTCTTTAATAGATATAAATCGTTTTTCATTGTGTGCATTGAGAACGACAACTGCTCACTCAGTAAATAGTTGGTCTGTATTAAATATAAGATATAGTACATTTTGCTAGTACGTAAATTTGTATTATTATTAGGTGTACAATTTTGCTTCCGCCGTTTTTTTTCCGAAATTCGAGGCTTTATTGTAAAAAACTGGTTATACATTTATGATTCAAAGTATTGTCCATCGCTGGCTACTACTTTCTCCCATCTTTCGGGTAGCGTACGAATCCCGCGGGTAAGTTTTAAGTTTCAGAATCAATGAAACCAATAACCCGCAAAGATAACGTCGACATGAATTCAATAATTCGGTTTCGAATCGAGTGCAAATTCGATTGACAATGAGTCACGCAGTTCCGATAAAACTGCATTCTGAGTTTCACTGTAAATATTTTCCTTTAACGGAACGGATTCGCGTTTTACAATGCTATACTGTTCGAACAACAATTCATGTTCGCTCATGATTTAGAGACATGCTCAGAAGTACATTCCATTTTTTCCAAGATGACGCGCTGCGAAGCTGGAAATAATTACGTCTTCTTTCCATTGGTTAAATCGAACTTCGAAGATTGAACCGTTCCGAAATTCAAAACTCTATCAGCGAGGCTACGAATCGTAATGGCTATGCAGGACGTGACTCACCTGACACAAAGTAGCACGCGCGTGTGAAATTAATTGCTATGATTATATTAGGTGTATAACTTTGCTTCCGCCGTTTTTTTTCCGAAATTTTATTGTAAAAAACTGGTTATACATTTATGATTCAAAGTATTGTCCATCACTGGCCACTACTTTCTCCCATTCTCATCTTTCGGGTAGCGTACGAATCCCGCGTCGAAAAAACTAGTCATCTTTTGAGGCTATCCACGAATCGATCTAACTTTTTACTTCTTCATAAGACCGGAAGTGCTGGTCAGCCAGGCCGTGTGCCATTGATCAACAAGTGATAGTCAGAGGGAGCAACGTCTGGAGAATTCGGCGGGTGGGGTAGGACTTCCCATTTCAACGTTTCCAAGTATGTCTTGACCACTTTCGCAACATGGGGTCGAGCATTGTCATGCTGCAAAATCACTTTATCGTGTCTCTCGTTGTATTGCGACCGTTTGTCTTCAATGCTCGGCTCAAACGCATCAATTGCGTTCGATACCGATCGCCTGTGATTGTTTCAGTCGGTTTAAATAGTTCATAATACACTACGCCGAGCTGGTCCCACCAAATACAGAGCATGACCTTGGATGTCAAAATCACCGTTCTTGAAGCGTTGAAACCACTCACGACACGTTCTTTCACTAATAGCGACCTCACCATAAGTATTTGAGAGCATTCGATAAGCCTCAGGCGCAGATTTCTTCATATTGAAGCAAAAAATTAAAACCTCCCGCAAATGACGAGAATTTGGCTCGTAAACTGACATTTTCAATCGAGAATAACTTTATGATGCAGACACAAATCGATAATGTTTCTATGGGGTTATGTTGACAGATGCCCAAGTTTATTGTATGACGTCTATGATCTTTATTTCGACCACCACTTACCGCTAAAGCCGTTTATAGGAAAACGGCGGAAGCAAAGTTATACACCTAATACATCATATATTAATCTTTGAGTCATTCAGTATTCATCTTAAAGAAATATTATACATTGAATATGTGATACAATATCTTATAATAATTATTGCTATTATATTATAAAATATATTGAGATAATAATCTGTAAAATGAATACTCTGTTTCTGCTTTTTACCGCGCTTATATTTATTCCTTCTTCCTTTGCCTATGCCTACCATGACAATACTCTGAAATACGTATATAATAATCAATAAGCATGTATATTTATATATTAAGAAAATGTTTTAAAAATTAGAAAAAAGGTGTAAATAAAGATTAAAACAACTTAAAAAGAAAGTATTATATAAAAGAAAGTAATCGCTTGTTAAATTAAAAAAGATTTTAAAGATGTTAATAGATAAAAGAAAAATAAGAGACATAATTTTTTTTATATTCCAAAGATAAACCATATTGTACTTTTTTTTAGAAAAATTGTGTTTACATTGCTTCTTTCCCATATGATATATTTGCGCTTCTATTTTAATGATTTCTATTTTGTGTAATATTATGTAAAAAAGTTTGTGTTCCTGTATTGAAAAATAAAGATTAAATATTATATAAAAATATATATATTTCAAACTCATATATCTACATAATCTGTATAATCTGTATATCTTTATGCATATTTCAAGATAAACGTTATATATTGTATATGTCACATGTAAACATTTTCTTACTATTTATTTACAAAATATGTTGAGAAGTAATTTATTCTTAAAATATGAAATATATACTTTAATTGAACATAATGACAAGTTTACATAATGATAATAAAGGAAACCTATAAGACCTGATACAAATTGCACATATAACAGAAATATAAATAAAAATGTATAGTGTATAAAAAAATAATGATAACGCAATT
>NW_017259583.1:847247-858537 GCF_001594045.1 Atta colombica | reverse complement strand
TATTATAAAAATATAAAAAGATTATATAATATAGAATAATAATTGCTTTTCACATAAAAACTCACAGAATTCTTGGAATTCTGAAAAAAAGACTAAAATTAATTAAACCAAGATTCAAATTAATTTATTAACATTGGTCGTGTTGAGCAGACTCAATTGTTGCGGAACGGATCTGTTGCTATGGTATATTCTTCTAGATCATCCAATAGCAACGAGCATTCATGGATCCACTTCGCAAAAGTTTAGTTTGCTAAATGATCATTAATATCTTCATCTTTAAATAACTTTATCTTGGGAGATAGGAAATATCTTTTAATAATGAGAACTCTTGAATAAAGTTATCTGCAAAGCACTTATCTGGAAGTGAAGAAATTGGGTATAATAGAAATAAACATAAAACAATCAGAGTTTAGTCATCTGTAAATGAATAGTGTTATCTCCTAAAGGATATTATATAATGTTGTACCTCTCAATGTATGCTCAAATTGTCAGACGACTGCACTAAAATTGTTATAAAATATTTTTATAATATGTCTCACTGAGCATTTGCAGTATAAGCAGCACGATTTGAGCCAACCTGATCAATACGTACAATATGAGATCCTAATTCTTTATTGTGCCATACCCCTGGAATAACGGTGCCATTAATCTCTTGATCCACAAAATGCGGTGCAATACTTTTGTTTATTAGAGGACATAATATAGTTGTGCAAAACAACAAGAGCAAGTACAATTTTATGAGCAGTTTCCTTACATTGAATTGCTTAAAATGCTTCATCGAGAAACAAGAATTTCGAAAGCATTTTCAATTATTCGCCTTGCTCTGGACAAGCAATAATTAAAAATTCGCTGTGAATGATTAGCGATTTTCTGAGATATGGTCTCATAAGATAATTTAAGAGGAAATGCTTCATTTTTTATCAAAGCATAAGGCAGTGTAATCGTTGTACTAGATAGTACCTTTGGATGTAGAATATCTGTTGTACCAGATTCTAAACTTTGACCAAGATTACTATTTGCCCACACTCTACTATTACTGTTGGAATCTGCAAAATAAAATTCTAATTTATTGTTATATTCAATATACAAAAAGACATATTTGAAATCTATATCTATATTATAAGCATATATTATCATAGTCATCAACATGAATCATCACCAACATAGTCACCAGATAAATTTATAATTGGCATCACAAATTGCCGTCAGTGTAAAACTGAAAAAAACCTTTGTAGTTATAATGTAAAAAATGACTGTTTGGTGGGGCTTGAATAATAATGTGTTTTCCAGTGGATTGGAACCAATGGAATTTCCCAAATTGTACCGATGCAATTTGGGAAATTCCATTGGTTCCAATCTATCGACTACGTTTTTTCACGTGTCTCGATTTGATAAATATTGCGCATGAAGTACTTGCTAAATTGTATCGCAAGTCTTATACACGATTTTATGTACAGTCGATTTATTAATTCTAAAGTCCCATAATTTTGATCTGGCATTGTCATGGGCAAGAAATCTGGAATGATAAAAGATGTATCGATTATGATGTATTATTGTCTACAAATATCGATAATGTAAGACATAATATAACTCAGAATGAATATGACGACATTTTGTTACCTTATAAAAGAGTCATGACTACTCATTCATTCACTAGAGATAAGTTTCCGTATATTTCTCTTTGTAAGGAAAGGCCTGGGCAAGATCGCATGTATGATATTAGGCAAGTGTTATTTGTATCATACTAAAAAATTTCTCATCTATCCTGATCTATCTCATATGCTTCCTTGAACTGGTTATTGAAGTATCTATATATTCATTTCTGATTCTATTTGTGGGTCTTATCCACCATCTCCTTCCTTTATAGAACCTTTTTTGTTTTAGATATAAATATACCACTTGACTTTTTATGTATTGTACAGTCAAAATTGAGCCGTGGCATTCTACGCGATTGTTTCCTAGAAGATTGCAAGAGGCACAATTAAGTTCGAAGAAAACATCTCCTGAAAGAAACTGATATGTTGCCTCTCTTTAAATATGTATTCTTCTGTTGTATTCCCCTCTACAACGTAACGTTTGTGTTGTTAAGAATCGTATGATATTCCAAAGTTCTTGCATTTTTCGATACTACTCGATTCTTATAAATTTATCATATTTTCCACATATTTTTGGTTAATAATTTCTAACATTTTAATTCATTGCAGGAACGAGGATAATTTAATAATTGCATTAAAAACTTATTTAATCTATATTTATTGTACAAATATGCTCTCTTACTTTTCTGAAACGCTGCTCTTTTGTATAAATTCGAGAATTCTCACATTTTTTTTCACTGCTTTTTATATATTTATCACGAATAAAAAGGGCAAAAATATCATGTCTATTCTTAACCTTTTATGATGCGCGATGTGACAAAAAAACAATTTCTTTATTAATAACTACATTTTGCATATGAGTTAAGTACAATTTTAAAATATACAAAAAATACAAAAAAAGAATATCCGTAAAAAACTATTAAAAACTATTAAAAATGAAAAAAATAAAATAATGTTTCACTTTGACCATAATCTATTCGGGACGCAATTTTAAAATCGTTTTACCGGAAATTAATGTAAAAGAATCTTTGAAATTAATGTAAAAAAAACCTTTGACTTACAAAATTAATGTTAATTTATATAAAAATTATATGATTATATAATAATTATATAATAATTTAAGGTAATCGATATCTCACCTAGATTCTTTCGGGACATTTTTATAGAGAAAATTGGGACGTCCTGTAAAATTCGGGACGATTGGCTACCCTAGTTATAACCTAGCGACTATAGACCAATGTAGACCAATGTAGAGTCATGATGATACGACTTAACTTACAACTCTACGAATTTAAGTCTGCGACCTTAATGCGATCGCATTGTAGATCCCGCATTAGACGGGTTTCGTCATCTTTTTAACCGAAGCCACTGGAGCTCTGGAACCAACAGGTTCCCAATCCGCTCGGAATCGGCTTGATGTCACCCATCCACAGGCAGACAGTCTCCAGCCAGCCGTCACCGCTTCAGTGATTTTGTTCGCGTTGTCCAGATTACTTACCCGGCATTCCGCCGTCTTATGTGACCTGGAGATTTTTATGTCATTTCTCAAAGCAAATAGCGTCCTTCCCTTTGTTCTTTGGGCTCCCCGTAAAGTTCCCAGGCCTCTGTAAGAACCCTCTTTGGTCTCAGGTCTGTAATCTCAAGGTCCACAAGATTGATGTTCGCCCTTGCGTACTATTTCAAAGTATTCCTTTAAATCCGCGAAAGTCAGTGTTATATTCGCAGTCTTCGACGGCCTTACTTTCGAGGAGGATGTACCAGAGAATTTCGACGAGGGTCTCCTTGTTTCCTTCTTTATCTATCTTCCTTTTCTCCTTCTGCCCCTTAAACTCATCACTTGCTGTAGACAGTTTCCCAGCTTTATTTTATAATTTGGAGACAAGAAGTGTCTTTTCTCTGACAACCTTGGCTGTTTCCTTCCTGGCCTGGTTCTGGAGGTCACCGTCCACGTCTGATCGTTAACGGCTTCAGCTGCTCCCGCGGTATCAGTCGTCGCCCCGGATCTCGCCGATCTTTACTGTTCAGGGGCTCTGCCGTCTCTCATTTCAGCTTCCTGCGCCATGAGATGGACTGCGCAGGTGTGAGGTTTTTGGTGCCCTTCTTCTTTTTACTTTTCCTCTTAGCGGCAGCAGAGTTATGTTGAGACATCTCCACTGCCATCGGAGACAGAGGTTGAGGTCTTTTTCCACTCTGAATGTGCCCTTCGAAGAGAAGGGGATATCCTAGAGTTTTAATATCCCAAAGATCACCTTAACAATCTTCTCGATAATTTGCTCTCAGGCCGAGGAGTCATCTTAGCCTTCCCTTTCTCTTTCCCTTTCCTTCCTAGATCTATCTGAGGCGGGGAGGGGAAGAAGGTGAGGGAAGAAATGTCGGCGGCTTCCGCCGCCAAGAGATTAATTTAGAGATTCTTAAGTGACGGACGATAGTAGGGAACACATATTCTACATATCATCCTCAGTGATGGTTGGCTTTTCCACGATCATTGACCGAGAAGATTCTTTCTCGTCCCATGCCGACATCGGTCGTGTGGAAGCCGCAGTGAAAGCGATCGAGTGTGGCGGAACGCGTGCTGACGATTGAGTACGATCTTTCCTTGGCAGCAGCTTCTCTGGGCGATCTCCGGGACAGTGGCGGGAACTCTGCACTCTGTCGAGCGCAGAGGCTTGCGGATCTTCTGACTTCGGCCAGGACAGCTGCCTCCGGATGTCATCCAGTTTTTCTGTGGAGATCGTTCACTCTACTCTCCAGTTTTCTATTCCTCTTCTTGAGGTAGAAGATTTCCTTCTTTCTCCTCAAGACTTCCTTTCATCTTCCTTTCATCCAGATTGCTGCTGCCTTCCTGCGGATGATTTTCAGCCCTGTCAGAGATCGTAGACACTGCCGCCAGTATCTTGGTGTACGCACTTCACAGACAATATCGCCCTTGATGTTTCATGATTTCTTCACCGATTTGGCGATGACGCTCAATTCTCTCATCGAGATCGCCCTTGTGAGCTTCCTCATAATTATCTATCAGATTCCTCGCTCTCTCATTTGCCTCCTAAGACGGCCTGACTTCTAAATCGAGGATCATGGTCCATTTTGAGATTCCTAGCCTTAGCAATATCGACTCTTATCTTCCGGGCTTCATCCATAAATTGTCCTTTGTGTGACGAGTCGTCGATGGATCTTTTTCTCCCTCTTTTCCTCTCATAATTTGACTTGGTATCGGACGATAAAATTGTGTCTAAGTTAGTTCGCCTTGTCTGTGCCTGACATACTCGTACCTGGCATCGCCGTCGGCTCCGGTGAGTGCACCGATGTCTGCACCTTTTTTGCGTCCGCTCTCCTTGGCGGAGAAAAGTATCAGCAGCGACACAGCAGCACGCTTGCGGGGGCATCTGCGTCGTCACGGACAGAGAATAAGACTCCTCCTAATGGTGCCGTGCCACCGGGCGTTTACAGTCAGGGTTGCTTTTCCCTACTGTCACGTTGGAAGCGGGCTTCCAAAGAAGCTTCGAGTCGGTGATCGGGTCAGTATTCAACAATCCGGCCCGCAATGATGCGCTCGAGTATATTGCTGGCATCGTTGAGTAAGCGGATCAGCCTGTAGGCCAATGGGAACTCCGGAGGAAGCCCGGCACTCTTTACGCAAGGATCAGGCTCATCCTCTACTGAGGAAAACTTCCCTTGTCCGAGACAGTTGTTAAATAGCTCAGAGGCTCTTTCACTTTCTCGGCGGTCAAGGCTAACACCTTTCCGTGGACTTCGATCGATAGGGGATCCTCCTGTTTCCTCGTTGGGCAGGAGGGTTCCCACTATCGTTCTAATAGCTACCACACTCTCGGTGATAGAGAACGTCCAGAATCTCATCTTCTTCAGGACGATCTTCTAAAAGGACACTCCCAACGATCCTGGCATTGGCCTTTCTAATTGTCAGTCTTACGGCCCTCACGCGGAGGATCTTGTGGGAACGGGCAATCACTTCTGCCGGATCTCCCCTCCTTTTGCCCCGCATAAGGCGGCATCTAGCAAAGATTGCCGTCATAGATTGGCGATCTCTTGCGTCTACCAATGTGTGGACCGAAGAGGGGCGGTTCCGGAGCATGACGACGTCGCAGGTGTTTCTTATTACGCTCCGGAGTTACTTGGCCTCTTTATCAATATCGCCTTTAAAGTCTAACTTGACTACCCAGATGGGGATGACAAGTGCTGCCTCCAGTTTATCTTGATTTAGCCGCCTAAGGGACTACCGCTCCATGTCTTTTTGCAGCCTTCCACGGCTGCGTTATGGGTGGAGGACAGGCTGAAACACAGATAAAAATGATCTGATTGTTCAGCCAACCGCCTCCACCCGCCAGTGCCGTATGGCATGGCCCAAGTCAAGTCAACAATGGATGAACTACGGCCGCCAAATATCGGAGCTGACATGATGTTGAGCAGGCACAGGTTGTGCTCCTCCACTCTTTCACCAAGACCCCTCAGTAACGGGGAACTCCATAGAGTGGAATGGACATTGAAATTCCCCGCCACCATTGAATGGGAAAACCGCCTTCTAATTAGTTTCTTCATTTTCCCCCGACTCCAACCCGATAGAAGGAATCGACCTGGACGCAGATAGCAGGACATTACGTACACAAGCAGGCCATCACATAGTGCTCCTCTTTCTATCAGAGATATCAGGGGAGGAACCTCGGGCCTGACTCCATATTATCGCTGCGGACTTCGTGAAGTCTCACAGCTAACCAGGGTGACATCGGACACATTGTAGGATTTTGCGACAATATCAATCCTGCGCCACACTCCGCCAGGTGGAGACATGTCCTGTCTGGCGGAGGTGATTCAAGTTTGCTTGGAGAATGCACGTATGGATTGGCCATAAGGTGATCCATTTATTGCTGTGCATCCTTTGTGCATACTTCCATAAAAGATCTCTCTGCGCCGAGGATCTCTGTTATCAGCCGGCCCTCATGTCTAGGCCGTTGTACTCTTCTCAACTCCCAAGAAGGACAGATTCGACCGCCTGACATGAATTCCTACGGATGGACGTATTCCTCAGTCGGCCGGCTTTGCGGCCCCCCTCAGAGAGAGTCTGCTCATCGTGCTGGACTCTGTTAAGATTCTGGCATCCCTCTTCTGTGCGTTGGCGGTGCATCTGGCTCGCTTGCCAACACAATGACCGTGCTCCAGATTCGTCTTCATACAGGCGGGGCATTTAGTCGGAGCCATGCACGTGCGTGCCGTATGTCCGATCTCACTGCACGGGTAGCAAATCTAACCTAAATCTAATCATGTTTCCCATGGGTATATAATAGCCTAACCATATAATCATGGGTAAATATAATAACCTAACTCTTACCTTGAAACCGAATGTTTCATGCTCAGATTTTGTTCAATAGGTTAAAAATAAAGATTCCATACTAGAAGATGAACTGAAATATAAATGAATATTTATGAATTTAGAAAATGGATTCCAGCCAGCTAAGCCAATATAGCAGCGAGGATAAAATGACAGCAGATACTCAAAAGCCAGTTGTTAGTTCATCCGGTAAATTGACGTGACAGGAGAATGAATTTATACAATTGAGTCAATTCATGAGGGTTCAAATACCAATTTTGCAAGCTGAGAGTGAAAATGAGTAACCACAAGATGGACCTAATGACAAGTAGCAAGAGAAGGAGCAACAAGAAAAACCAATCCTTAAAGACTGCGATTCAAATATAGTTTTATATAACTGCAAAAAAGTTTCATTTATTTTGATTTATTTTATATGATTAATATGATGAGATAAATACGCGATAATGTAATTCATTCTATTGAATGTTAAATAAGTTTTATTTAAAGGTAAAAGAGAATAGTGTCTTTATTTTATATTTTTCTACGATTAGAATAACGAAAACATCAAGAAAAATGTAATTATTATATTATTTTAGAAACAAGTTTATATTGTAGTTTATATTGCGTTAAAGCCTAAATTTGCTTAATATTTAGTTTATAAAGTAATAATTATGTTAAGAGAACGTAAATACGTTATATTTTTATATGAAAACAATAAGAAGAAAAGAATTTACGCGATTAATTTTAATTTTTTTTTATACAAAGTCTAAAAGAAAAATATATACTAATAAAGCATTATTTTGACTTATTTTAGAATTAAGACTGATAAATCTATGTTAAGAAAATATATTTAGCATGTAAGCATATATAAATGTATCATATAAAGATTTGAAGTTGTTAAGGAGAGAGGAAAAAGAAAACACTTTAAATTTTATGTTCATACTTTATTTTATGTTATCTATTTTATAACAAACATGTAAAAAACTTACCTATTGTCATTTCCTTGTTATATATAGTGTAAAAAGTTAAATATTTGTATCAACAGTTAAGGATCGACGGGAGACACCCGTGGAAACTTCTAATCGAAATTTTTTTATACCGAAATGAACTTTTTTTATACCGAAATTACGGCTAAAAATATTGGATGAATCGCGTTTTAATTGCGATATTTATAATCAGGAAAAGCTTCTGAAGGCTCGTATCAAGCGATTTTTTTTGTAAGAAGAGAAAAATAAAAATTTGTTCTGATATCTTATTCGATGTGTACTATAGTATAATTGAGATACGATATATGATCTTATTAATAAAAATTTTCAAGAATCAATTTGAAAAATCTGATTCTGTATGAGCCTTCCCAGCAATAACAAAGAAATCCCAATAGATTTCATAAGGAAATATTATTTCTTCGAGAAGAAAAACGAGTATAAGTGACCGAGATCTGCTTATAAAATGCATATCTAAAAATTTATTCTGATATCTTACCCGATGTGTACTATAGTGCAATTAAGGTGTACACAATTTTATTTAAAAAAATTTTCAAGAATCAATTTGCAAAATTCAACTCTGCACGAATCTTTCTAGTAATATAAAAAAGAAATCCTAACAGGCTTCATAAAGAAATAATATTTCTTCGAAGAGAAAAATGAGCATAACCTAAGTCATCAGAACTGCACGTTCTACTACAGCTGATTGTTAATCATATGGAAATTCTTCACAATGAATTGAACAAAGAAAAGTAAGATTTCCTTGTCTTTCTTGATTGACAATTCTCGCCTTCGGCGTGCCGAGAGTGGCCGAGAACGAACTAGACAGCATGAGACAACCTATTGAAAAAAACTCTCTTTTGATCTGTCACGTTCAGTAAAAACGATTGAAGATCGAAAATGCTTTTTCAGCGATCTCGGCCGCTCGATTTATCAGTATAAGGGCATGTTATGTCCAAACTCGTGGAGATTTTAAATTTATGATTCTACTGGAGAGAAGAAGAGAGCATGGTGAGGGTACCTCCATAGGACGCGGTCAGATTTTTGTCTCGCAGGTATCCGCACAGAAGTAAGTATCGCGAGTCGCACCTTTTTTGTGCTCACCTCGGAATATGGATCAACGTCCCAAAAACTCTATGACTATCTGTTTCCTGACGAGCGGTGCGATCGTCGGTCTGAATTTCGAGTCAAGAAATCTAATCCCTTTAACTCGGGAATGGACGTGCGATCTCTAAAAAGGGCAAGGTTAAATGATTACGAGGTTTTAAAATTAAAGAATGAGAGAAAGATATAAAATTATTAGTATTGTTCCTAACCATTATCAATCGAACAGAAGATAAAAAAACATGATTATACTTTAATAAGTTTGTGTATTATAAATTAATTTACATGATTATACTTTAATAAGTTTGTTTATTATAAATTAATTTACATATTACAGATATGCGATAATCTTTATTAACTAATTAACATTTGACGACGATTTAAGCATGGCACTATGATTTAACGTGGGTTAAGTTTCGCGGTGAGTATATGGATATATATATATATATATATGTGTGTGTGTGTGTGTCGAGATGAGACTTACTGCTATTCTGCAAGGTTAAGCTTTTGAGGATGGCTGTCAAAAATCCAATCTCTGTGATTGTCCAAGGACTCCAAGGGAAAGATTGATCTAGCAGTTTGGAGGCTTCGGTCACTTGAGTCACTTGAGTCACGTAAATGAGTAAGATCACTCGATCGAACTGATTCGACTCACCATTAAGATCGGTGGAGCGATATGATTGCGGACCGGCAGAGTATCGGGTTGCTGAATGATTTGTATAGTCGCGAATCGACAGAGTTTCGTATCGGAGATAGAGCTTGATTGTCTAACTGTTTGCCTTCTTTTTATATTCGCGAGCTAGTGGTGCCGAGTGCAGGCCTCGCGTATGTTACTGGTCTAATCTTGGATTAGGATTAAAGACATCGGTAAAATGAGATACTGAGAAATGTGTCTACGACAACTTTCGTCATCGATCATTTGCCGGATGTTTAGAGCCACATGTGTCATTTATTACCGACAACTGCTGTTTCAGTTTGTAATTCTTAATCTATTTACTTCTTCTATTCCTCGGGATAAAGTTCGTCTATTCGGCACTTGGTTTAAATTTTTAATCCAACTTCGTCCCGAGTGGATTATTAATCTTAAAAAGACGAATGTTATTCGGCTATTGTAACTCCCTATGATAGAAACAAATGGTCTGCCGGTGTTAATAACTTTGTTAATAACTTTTATGGTGATGACGAAAATTCTAATCGAAAAAAAGAACTGTGACGTAAGAGAGAGTCTGGAACAGAGATAACATATAAATTTTAATAAATTTTAGTAATCATATACGTTTCCCCTTAATGTATAATAGCAAAAATGATTTCGCAGTAGTTTATCAGATATTAATTATTTACGATTTTTTATGGAATTATATACTGCGTTTATAAACACAGTCTGTAAGAATTTCATGTGGTTGTGTGCGTATGCTGGGGATTTCATATTCTAATCCATTTTTTCCTTTTTTCACATATTTTTTCTGAAAAATTATTAATAATAAACATATTAGGGAGCATATTTTTATATAATAATTATTGAATTAATTCGTGTACTTTTAAAAATTTTAAATCAACAATTAAAATATAGTCAAACGTTAGAAAGAATATAGATAAAATTACTAAAACTATATCAGAAGTTGGACATAATATAAATAAATTAATTTATTAAATCTTCATTATGTCAGTGAGTAGTAAAAAGTTCAAATCGGACTTACATTTGAAAAGCGAGAAAAATTGGAATCATGAATTAAAGTATTTATAGTTATATGAAGTTAGATGAAATCAATTATTTTATATCTCTTTCCTGGCATACTATTTTAATTTTACTAATAAATAGAAGATGGAACAAAAATAGTGATAATATCTTCCCAAATGCATTCGTCAATTTCATTTCTATTTAAAAGTTGTTTTGTTTGTGAAAATAATTTCAATATTAGGAGAGTGACTTTTTATCTCAACACATAAATAAAAGCACGTGTAATGAAATATAAATAATAAAAGCTAATATTTTACAATGAAAATTTTATAAACTAAATTAAACATTGAATTAATTAATCAACATTTGAGTATGTAATGTATGAAGAAGTTATTGTTAAATTAGTAAATTATTAAAACAGATTTTAATTAAAAATATTTTTTGCATTAATGCATTAAGGTCCGATTGCACCAACTTTACTTTGCTTTTAAACGAAACTTAAAAAAAATTAACTCTTTCTATTTCGTTTTAAAATCGAAAAGAGGAACAGAGGAACAAAAGAGAGTTTTAAGTCTTGCTTAAAATTAAACTAACGTTGCTTAAACTAACG
>NW_017259583.1:831584-847147 GCF_001594045.1 Atta colombica | reverse complement strand
TCTAGGAGAGTAAAGTTAATTAATTTTTACAAAATTAGTCAATGAAAATACTTTTTATATTGCGCTTTCATTTATAAATTTCTAAAAAAGTGCTAGCGTATAATAGTCTTTCTTTAATTTTATTAATATAATTGTGTAAAATATATAAATACATAAATACATAATAAATAATTATTACTACAAATACTGAATATGTAAATATGTAGATTTGTAACCTGTTAAATGATTAATTGTAACAATTGATGTTTAATCTGTCTGGCAGAAACTTTATAATTCGACTAAAAAATTAATAATTCAATAGTCATATTAATTATATAAATTCTTTTATGATTTTATTAATTTGTATATATACAAAATCATTAAGTTTTTTGTAAAGAATAACAAATAAAGAATATTTAAAATATCATATTTTAATATATAATATTTTAATATATTAATATTTTAATATATTCGGAGGAGATCATGGCCATGAAAAAGTAATTTATTTGCTGTAGAAAGATCTGAAATGTTCATTATTCTTTTAAAATAAACATTTAATACTCTATAATTATAATTTCCTTTAAAGTTCGATTATATGCTATCATATTTAATTGCTTGAAAATATTAATATTAGATCATATTGTTACTATTAATTTGTTTGTTCATAGAATATTTTTTTTGTACATATGTATTTACATATACGCAAAGATGTGCATATACAAAAATTCGTAATTCGCAGTGGCGCCTGTCTTGTTTCTTATTGCTTTCTGCTACAAAAGGCCAGGAAGGATTTTCATACAAAATCTTGAGTAGATAAACAGTGTGATATAGTATATCATTACATCTTTGTTATTCGACAAGGATAATCACTTGCATTGTGTCATTTGTAGGAAAACACACGACGCTTTATTGCAATACAAAGTATAAAAATCAGGGCTAGAATTATTACTAAAACACTAAGAGCTTTAAATTTGGAATTATTCTAACACGAAATATTTTTACTGTTTGGTCTATTTGAATATAATCTTTTCATAAAATCTGTTATTAAACTGAATTTTCTTATAATTAATTTATTTTTTATATGTATACATAGATGTACTTCAGGACATTTAATTTTGGCTAAGGTACATCAATCATTTGATTTTATATAACATAATTATAAAAACTTTAACTCATGATTCTTCCATTTTTTTTGCATTTGAACAAAGAAGTAGTTTTAGTTTGAATTTTTTACTACTCACTGACACAATAAAGATTTAATTTATTTACAATATTTATTTATATTGTGTCCAACTTCTGATTTCAATAATTTTATTTATATTCATTCTAACGTTTGACTATATTTTGTTTGACTATATTTTAGTTGTTGATTTAAAATTTTTAAAGTGCACGTATAAATTCAATAATTATATAAAAATATGTTTGCCCTAATATGATTATTAATAATTTTATTTTTAAAAAAATATGAAAAAAAGGAAAAAAAGAATGTAGGATCTCCAGTTTAGTTAATCTCGCACGACCACGCAAAGTTCTTACTGCGTTTATAAACACGGTATATAACACGCGCATGGAAAATTGTAAATAATTAATATCTTGTAATATCTTGTAATATCTTGTATCTATCACGTTTTGAAATCAATTTTGCTATTATACATTAGTGGGAAAGGTATATGATTACTAAAATTTATTAAAACTTATATCTCGAATGCTCTTATACTGATATACACCGAGCGGCTGAGATCGCTGAGAAAGCATTTTCGATCTTCGGCTTATACGACCAAAGCGAACGTCGGGCTCTCGCTCTCTTTCGCTGTCTCGTTCGTTCTCGACAGAAATCATATTAGTATTCGTAGGTATATGAATACACAATAAAAAGATGGAGATTATATATATTATCTGAAGTTGACAGCTCTGAATCTAGAGCTTCATGGTCTTACTACGTAGTAAGTAGTTCTTCAAAGTAAAATTGAACTTGGCCCGTCACTCCTGTCGACCTTTAAGTTGTATAATAAAAGACATAAAATCACTTAGATTAGAGTCTTGTATGTCTTGTATATCTAATATGAATTAAGTATAAATATTAGTAGTAAAGGCTCATTACAGATGAATCTTTAGTCTATAAGTTGATGCCTTTTGGAGTCAAACACAGAAGACGATGCGTAATAAGATTTATTAGTTCTAATGTCTTATACATACTTTTTAATCCAACTTCGAATCCTTTTCAATGCAAAATTGAACAAACTCATTGAGTTTCCCAACGCACTGTACGAATATAATTGATATCTCATCGTTAAACATAATTTAAAAAATAATTAAATGTTGACAAGCCATAATAATACATTAAAATCGTGAACAACTACTAATTTGAAAAACTTACATAATATTTGTTAAGCTTATAAAATATACGTATCATCTGTACGGATGTTATATCTAAACAAAGTTAAGTTAAAGTACAAATCACGAGGTATCTCAAATAACAGAGATATTGAAGAAAGGAAAAACTTAGTTATTTTTAAATAAAAAGTCATATGCTTTGTTTAATGACTCCGTGTCTGATTATATATTTAACTATTTTTCTGTTTGCGAATGAAAATCATTTCTGATATCTTTTATTTAATATTTTTTCTTGATCTAATATCTTAACATTATCTCAATCAAAATCGTGTACTTGTTCTAGACGATGTTCTGTGATAATAATCTTTGGTCTGTATTTCGATTAATATAGTCTGTATATTAATTTGGTTTATATATACGATTTATATTCGCTTCTATGTTTGCTAATTCTGGTTTTGAGAGTCCTTTTTTTGTTTGACGTATGATGCGTCACAGTACTTGCATTCAATTTTATAAACCATGTCAATATGCATCATATGTGGAAGTTCGTTTTTTTGTACTCTAAATTTTGTACTCTAGTTATTTAATTTATTGATACCTTTGTACGTTATTTTAACTATTATATATTAACTCAGTTCATAGAATACATGTTCACATTACTCAAGTTCAAATAAGAAAAGCAGAATTATTGGTTTCATGTACAAACATGTGCATTTAATGTTAACTTCACGTTATTTGTATCATATATTTTAATAAATTCCACATTTAGATCTTGGAATCGGTGATGATGATGGACTGTTGATTGTATTAATCACTCGATATCTGCACGCCTCTCGATGAATGTCTTTCACGTAGCATGAGGTATGAACATGTGGTTGTCTCGATTATCACCAATCGCAATGTCCAGAAATTTGTACGCTGTCAATGTCAATGCATATTTCCTCATCAAGATACGAGGCATGTAGCGAGGTTTCGAAGATGTAGTAGACGATGTTTGAGAAAATGCGCTTTGAAAAAAAAAGAAAAATAGATCTTACAAAAATACATAACGTATAATACGTATAAACAAAATATTTTATAAAATTAAATGAACTTATTGTCTTTTGCACACCTCATTCTGTTGGATTGGAACGTAATAGTTCATGATTTGAGATATTTTATTTTCTCGGAGAACTTATAATTATCAATAGTTGTCTGAACTCTGTTGAAACTCTCTGAACGATTGATGCGGTAACGTTGCCCGGAGCTCTTCTTTTTAACAGTGCTCCCTTCTATTTTTTTTACACACCCTAAAATGGAGGGGATTTTTTTTATATATATTATATTTGAAGAATAGTTGCGACATAGTCGAAGGATACCAAATTGACACACATCATAAAAATGATATATGTCACTCTAACGATATCGAATCTCTTTTATTTAAGAGATCGGCGCCAACAACAATAAAATACTCTCGTATTCTTTTAACTTATATTAATATTCCGTTATCGCTGCATTTTTCTCAGATTCATATTCATCTTGTTATAATGCAAGAGCAACAAAAATTTGACTCATCCTTGGTACATTCAAAACTGTAACGAGAGTCTAAAATTGACTAAGGTAAAACTCGTAGTTAATAAATAATCTTCCTACTACAAAGTCATAGCTTGTTTATGATTGGTATACAAGTTTTGTAAAGGCCTTCTGATTATTTGTAGAAGACTGTTTATCTGTCTTTTGATGCTCAGTATTTCAGTAATTAAACGTATTTGTTATAGTTAAGTTTTTCATTTAAAATTTTTATTTTTTCCAAATCAAATTCATATTTCATTCACATTAAGTTGCAATGTTCAGTTATTCGAATGAACAAACGTATTCCAAATGGATGTGCGATGTTATGTAACTGTAGTTTTTAATTGTCTGCCCGTCTGTTCGTATGAAGCATCGCAATCTTTACATATAATTTTATAGACTGTTATTTTTAGTAGATCATTTATAAACTTTCCATCAATATTAATTCCATTATGCTCTTCTACATTAAGTTTTTGAATCATACCTTTTCCAATGCTAGAGTGAATAGTTTCGGTGATATCGTATCACCTGTCTAATTCTCCGCTTAATGAGTACTGTTTCGATGTCTAAGTTTTATTTTAATAGAAACGTAAATGCTATATGTAAATGCTCTAACGAATTTTGAATACTTTTATGTTTTCTACGTTTAGCTTTCGTACTTTAGATTAAAATATCTAAAAAATTTGACGTTATATCATATTTTCACCACATACCTGATTAGCGTATCAAAATCTATCGAAAATAACTTAGTTTATTTTAAAACAAGAAAAGGCTGAATTTTTGTTGACCAGTATAATTAATAAAAAGAGATAGAAAAGTATCAGACATTTTATTCTAATTCTCATTTAAATTTATTAATACTGTTGTGTGTTTGTGACGCTGGTGCCACCTTGTATGGAAGGCTCGCTTGTCAAGGCGATGTAATAACAACTATTCTCTGTATTATAACAATTCGAACTTTTATTGTTGAGTCGAATTTAAGATATATTCAGAACGGTGGTAGGCGAAGCTTGTAGACCGATAACTGATGCATTCGGTAAGATACAGGTAGTGTGCATTTGATATGACGTCGAGTGGTTTCTCACGGTTCGAAAGAAAGTCTATTGCGAGCAGTAACGAGACCAACAAATCTCGCCGGAAACGCAGACAATTCTCGCGCACTGCTGCCCTCGCGGTACGCATACACTGACAATGTTAGATGACAAAATGCAGTGGTGATACGCGATAGAACATCGGTGTTTGCACTTCGGATACGGGATAAGAAGCGTTACGAAAGAATAAATCCGAATCGGGAAGTGAACTGATTTCGCGCACATGGAATGTTACCTTTTCGAGTGTTGCGCAAAGGGGATCGTGTGCCATCTAAGACAGAGCATGATTAGAATGAGATACACGCTGTTTTGAACGGTGATGGCTCGATATTTATGAACGTCTCGTTTATTTATCATTGCCGAAAATACAATTCAAATTAACGATTATTCCGGAACATATCGCCCGCCTTGAATGAATGCATTCGAAAGAAGTCACATCAAAGCGCGGGATACAATAATGATATAATAACGAAAATGAGTTAATACAGAATACAAATTCGGAACGCAATACAATCTACGCTTACAGTTCACGATTATACCAATAACATCAAGTACGTTCAACGGAAACTCCGCCCGCCGTGACGGAATCTTTGGTATCTAGATTCTTTGGTATTGAGCGTAGATCAATGACGGGTAGAAAACAAAGTTTTACAATTGGTCGCCTGTACTCGGAATGATCGGTTTTTACTGTTACGACACGAGTTAATTCGTGCCATCACCTGGATGACACGCTGTGATCCGACCAAGTTCCCATTGGCTCGGTGGAGTCAGAGGATTACGCACGAGAACGATTCGGCCGACTTTGGTCAGTCGCTGAACAACGCGCCATTTTAGGCGTTGTTGAATGATATGCAAGTAATCGGATCACGACCTCCAAAAATCTTCAATTATTTGTTGAACCATTTGCTAACGCGAAAGTCTATGTTCATTTAAGTCAAGCACGCTTGGTTCGGCGGAAGCGAAGAGAAGTTCTGAAAAATCGAGAGTCAGAGCATGATAATCGTCAAGATTATCGGAAATGGGAGCAATCAAGCATGAATTAAGGCACGCCTCAATCTGACAGAGGAGCGTTGACATCTCTTCGAAAGTTAACGTGGAGATCGATGCATCGTTTCAAATGATGCTTAACACTTTTAACGCCGGCCTCCCACAGACTGCCGAAGTGTGGTGATGCAGAGAGTAGGAAATACCACGCGGTTCTGTCTGTAGTGAATCGGTTTCGGAAGTTAGGCTCGCGAATTGCTTTCGCATGTGCATTGGACAATTTACGATCGGCGCCATGAAACGTTGTTCCGTATTATCAGATTACATGGACATTAATAATCCTCGGCGAGAAATCGTTGATATGCTGCGATAAAAGTAGGAGAGATATAATCGCTGACAAACTCTAAGTGTAGATCTTTGATCATTAGACATATGAATAAAGCAATATAGACCATTTTTATGCTCTTAACCGAGAATTATTCGGACAGCGATCGGACCTGTATAATCAACGCCGGACAAAGGCGCGAGCGGTGCGGTTTATTCTCGCAGCCGGAAAGTCGTCCATGGGCATGTTGGCACGTTCACGCGTGCATATGCATTTATAAAGAATGATGGCGCGAGTCTGAAGAATCCAGAATTCGTGGCACAAGCGTTAATTGAGGACCGGCATGCAACGTTTCGAAGATGATGGTGTTGGATAATGAGTACTAATAGCGAGTGCACGTGTAAGACGATGGAATTCCTCGCTCCTGAGAGGCAAGCTCGACGGAGTCTTCCTCGAATAAATCCATCCTCATCCATATTGGATTGACGGAGCAAAGAGCGGGCTGTTCTTTGGTACCAGGCACTTACAGGGTGGGCCATCTAGCGTTTGGAATTTCAACTACCGGTTATTTTGAGTTTGAAAAATGTAATAACATTTATGACGTATCAGAAATTTAGTTTTTTGTTTGACATTTACGAAATGGGTCGCTATACGCTTGAACAAAATTGGGAAATATTGAAAACTTACTTTCAAAGTGGTCTTCAACCTAAACTATAAGAAATTTACGTGGAAAATTTGATAGAAAAGAAATGCCTTCAACGCAGTTTGTGGATCAATTTGTGAAGCGAATTCGGCAAACTGGATCCTTATTGGATAAAGCAATTCGTTCACGTATTCGTCCAGTAAGGTCAACCGAAAATTGCTGCTGTTGCTCAGAGTGTGCTTGAACAACCATCAACATCAACTTGCCATCGTTCTCAAAACTTGAACATTTCACGCACTTCTTTGAGAAGAATTTTGAATAAAGATCTCGGCCGTACAAAGTTCAATTATGCAAGAATTGAAGCCGCATGACCATCCGCGTTTTCGGTTCGCCCAATGGGTTGAATAACGCTTGATTGAAGATGAGCATTTTTACTGAAAAATCATCTTTTCTGACGAAGCTCATTTTCACCTCGATGGCTATGTGAACAAGCAGAATTGTCGTATTTGGGAGTCAGAGAATCCGCACGTCATCATAGAGAAGCCGATGCATCCACAACGAGTGACTATTTGATGGTGGTTTTTGGTCCGGCCGCATCATTGGGTCATTTTTCTTCGAAAATGAGCAAGGAGCTGCCGTCACTGTCAATGGCGAGCGCTACCGCGCCATGTTAAACGAATTCTTGCTTCCCAAATTTGAAGAGGAGGACACAGACAACATTTGGTTTCAACAGGACGGCGCACCTTGCCACACAGCCAACGCTACAATCGATCTTTTGCGCACTGTCTTCGAAAATCGCATAATCAGCCGAAATGCTGATGTCAATTGGTCGTCAGCTGTGATTTGACTCCACTGGACTATTTTTTATGGGGAACTGTCAAAGATGAGTGTTACATTAACCAGTCAGAAACGATTCAAGAATTAAAACATGAAATCAAAGTTGCTATCGATGAAATACGCGCCCATACAGTGGAAAATGTACTGAAAAATTGAGTTGATAGAATGGGGTATTGTGCAGCCAGCCGTGGAAGTCATTTGAATGAAATTGTATTTCATGTTTAATGTAATACCTTTCCAATAAAGCCATAAACTTTAAAAAATATGCATTTTTTTTTAGAGCTAAATTAAATTCCAAATTTTAAATGGCCCACCCTATATTTGTTAAAGCCGCGATCTCATTAGAAAACATGGTTGATTGCATGGTTTTGAGCCAGTAGCGTTTGGCGTTCTGAATTTCTTCGAGGAGCAAAGTCGCGATATTCGTTTGCGGGTTTTTAGAGTGTCGGAGTCGATTTAGAAAACGATATAGATAAGCGGTAGTTCGTAGCAATTTTGACCACGAAGAATAACGCGATGCGAGATCCTAATTGGACGTAGCGTGCAAGGCACGTATCGGAGACTCTGAGCGTTGTTCGAGAAAAACAACAAACATTGGAAGGTACTGAAGGGCACGAATTCGGCCAGGAAATGATACAACCATGGAGGACCTGACCACCATAGAACATGTGTCTTGAAAAGATTGGGAGCGAGACCGCGAGACGCGCAGTCCGCGGGATTGATGAGTTGGAACGTGACGCCACGAAACTAAGGGAGGAGTAATTGCATAGCCGAAATGTGATTGGCGACAAAGGTTTTCCATCGGGAAGGTGACTGACTCAGTCGAGTGTAATGGAGTCCATCCAGCAGTGACATTCGATATTCGATATTCGGAAGTTGAAGCGCTGAGCGCACGAAATGCATCAAGCGAGCGAGAAGCAACGCAGCGGATAACTTCAATCGCGGGACGCTGATGATTTTAAGAGGGATCACTTTTGATTTGGCGGCAAGAAGAAAGACGATAATTGAGCTGTCTATATTAACGGTATGAAGATACACTGCGGCAGCGAAAGTAATCGATGCGTCGGAAAACCTATGAAGGACGCAGTGTAGAATATGAGATCTGTAAATAGTCCAGCGCAGAATGCTAATGGCATTGAGACACGGAAGTCATTGATGATAATCGGATCAGTCAAGAAATTGGATAGGAATTTCGTCATACCAGCGGTATTGAAGGGATCACAGTCGTTGTGTGAGAATTTTGGCGGTAATACTAACGAGAGTAGCTCATCTTAAAGGATCGGAAAACTTAGCGATGGTCGACAGAATGGCTCGTTTGGTGCGTTCGGGTAATGATGGTACAATCACGCGGAAATGAAAATTCTAGTTTAGAGTTCCAGAATATTCCTAAGACTTTAAGACTCGTCTTGAAGAACCTTATGAGTGGCATGATCTGCGGGATCGAGCTCAGACAAGTGCAGTAGCTCAGACTAGAGCAGTGGCAATAGTCGCCCATTTTCGAAGGCGAAAACCTCCTTTTTTCAGTAACTCGATTAATTAATCGCGTGTTTGACGAGCAAGAATCTGGTCGTCTGCCAAAAGCGCAGTCGTCAACGTACATCTGATGATGGGAACTGCAAGCGGAAATTCAACACCTTTATCGTCTACGAGTTGTTCTAAGACCCGAAGGACTAAATAGGGAACGGCGGCTGTGCCGTAGGTAACAGTAAGAAGGCGGTAATCGGTTGGTCCATCAGGAATAGGTTGTCACACAATGCGCTGGTAGTCGTTGTCTCGGGAGTTAATTAAGATTTACCGATACATTTTGGTGATATTGACGGTAAACACGTAACGGTATTGGCGCCACTGCATTAGGATAGTAGCTAAATCCCTTTGAAGTTTAGGGCCAATGAGTGAGTATATAGTCGTTCAATGTCTCATTTGATGTGGCATTGAAGACCACTCATAAGCGGGTGGTTACACTGCTGTCACGTAAGACAGCGTGATGCGGAATATAAGTTTGCTCTGTTTGACAATTTCTGTCGGTGGACTCTTGGTCATGACCAAGTGTTTCGTACTCTGCGAGAAATTCGCGATACTCGAAGGCAGTAATTGGATCTCGAATTAAGCATTGTTCCAAGCTCGAAGCAGCAATAGAGCGCAATTCATCTATCGAGATAGATAGATCGAGATAGATAGATATAATCCGTTTTTAAAGGTAATCGAACGATATAACGTTCTTCCGATATACGGGAAGTGTGATTCTGAAGTGCTCTTCGTACTGGTGTTCCTCCAGGGCTCCGAGGAGCTTTCTGAGGCATCTTAATTTTCCAAAAGCGACGAAGATCGCGATCGAGAGTTTCAAGAACAACTCCATGATGCGCAAGCGCGGAAATTGATTCAGTAGTCGGAAAGGCTTGATCAGTAGTCGAAAAAAATCCAGTTGAGTGTCGTATTTTGCGCGGTAGGCTCATGTTCTGAATTTTTTCGAACACCGTCGAGAACGAGCATGCTGAAGAGATCGATCGATCATGATGTCGATCGGATTCAAACTCATGGGGTCACGATCGTAAATTCAAATCCGGCGACATGTTTCCAATTATACGCTGTATTTACTCGATTCGGTAAATATTTCGTTACCGAAGTATAAACGTAAAATAGGCAGGTCCATCGCGAGACGCCGTAATCGTAATTTGGACAGCGTGACGCACGACTACATTTCGCTAATGTCGGTAACGAAGCGATTAATTCTCAAAAGGCGTAAGCGTTGAGCAATTCGGAGATAGAGATGAATCCTTGATCCAGGAATGCGCAAACAGTGACAAAACGTTTATGAGGCGAATAAACTCACACGCGCGCGGTCGCGAGCAAGATTTTGGAGCTCGGCGCTAACAAGCGTAGGCGATTATTCTCGCTACTCGTGAGTGCGTTGACGGTTGTTTAATGTCGATAGGCTTAACGGAATTATCAAAATGTGTGATGCCATTTACTGCACTGTCTACACGCGCGAGAATTTGTACAATCCTTCACAGCATGCTTCATAAAAACAGTTAAAACAATTCACACAGGTTTTCAATTCAAAACGTTGGGATGGAGTTTGCTTGAGGAACGTAGATCATTGATACAATGGATAATTCACTTTGCATAATGGACACAAGAACGGAACGGTAGATGCGGTAAAGCGAAAATTTTTTCTTTTGGAGATCGTCTGTGACTTCTCCATTGCGTTCGCGGATGCAATCACGTCAAACGCGCGAATGCAAGATGCGAGAAATCGATCAAGTTCGCAATAACGTGGGTAATCAGTATCGCCAAGTTTAAATTCCTAAGCTTTTCGCGATGACTTATCGAGTTTTTATGTAACTAGAAAAACAATCCAATCATCCCAATGCTCAATTGCGTAATCGAGTTCAGAGCTTGTATCGCTTTATTGATTTGATCGCGAATCGTGCGAAGATTATTGGAGGTTTTTATTGTGAGCGACGATAAATTGAAAAGCGATTGTAAAAGTATAATAAAGCGACGTTTATTATTATACCGGGAAACGAGAATATTCCACGCGATAGTAAAATTATCTATTGATTCCCGCGAGATGCGTCAAGAGCATTACTTCCCCCTTTATACACGAACATACGTTTGACATTCGTTAAACTTTTATCATCGATTTAAATTTATCGCAAAAGCTTTCCCATTTGTCGAGACTCCCATCGAAGATCGGCAGGTTGATCCTCAGAAGATGATGACTGGAACAAGTTATTAAGACCACTTACGTCATGTGCAGCGGGATGGGGTTCGCGGACTTCGTGACAGTCCAGTACCTCAGCTATATAGTTCGGCAGCTTCGGAAAGATTCTTCACGTCAGGAAGTAGTTCTGGATATGAATGGATCTTCAGTTTCATCCGTAGCTAGCATAATTTTGCAATTAGCTCCTAGCATCTGGCGACGGTCTCCTTGAGAGTTGCCGCGTTATGGCACGTGTTCCAGTTGTTCTTGGCCTGTTCCAGCTTCTTAAAATTAATGAGTGTGAGATATGGCACTCATTTGCTGCATACTCATCAGTTCGTCGAGAGACGAAGATGACGAGATGACATGATATCCAACGGAGAGGCACGACTCGGAATGTTCGAGAGTCAAGCAAACAATAACTTTCCTTGACGACGATTCGATTCGAAGGACCAAAATATGTTGTATATGTGAGTCTCAATTTTGATGATGCGAAAGAAGATTCGTCGAAAGATCGTTGAAAGAATTCGTTGAAGATCGGTTCATCCTCAATGTTTAAGGTATCAATAATCTCAAATGTTGTACATCGCGAATCTCAAAGAATATGAAAATGTAACGTTCAACGCACTGAGTTTCTTCCTGACATTGCTAGATGAGCGAGCTATGATGTTACCAGCCTTGTAAAGAATGCGTTATCTCTTTGCGTACATTCCGTTCTGTTCAGCACGAGCATCTCACGCTCGCGTTATCATTATCGCCGTGCAATCTAATGGTGATCTCTTGTCTTCAAAAATCGAACAATCATCTGGTTGATGATGCGTGTCGTTAGATCTGTAATGCTCCGTGCGATAATTGGCAGATAAATGATCTGCGCCAGCTGTTCCGATATCTTATATCCTGGCGACACGCTCGGCGAAAATTCATTTTTCGTGTGCCCGCTTTTGCCATTTGGTATGCGCCCGCGGTCACATTCTATGTTCTACATTACGCGGATAACGTTTACATTCATTATGTTGATCGACATGTCCAATTTGTATATTTTCGTTGTCGCAATACATATAATATTTCGACGAGAATCCCAGCTGCGATCCAATACTGTTGGACTTGCCAAAGTTTATTCTGTACACACATCTAATCTCATCGTGTTGTAGTTTGCGCGGAGCGTAATCAGATAATCTCCACCTTCACCATCGTCGTCATTGGCCATCGTCATTATTGCCACCACGTTAATAATTGCACTACGTTAACGGTTTCAAACTCGTTGCGGCGCATTTCCATAAAATCGCATGTTTCAAAAATTCGTTTATGTCTCGCACTTCAATGAACTCATGGGAATTGTAATTTCGTCATCTTTGGCGAAATAAAATTTGTTGTTCGATTCGTTCACGTTCGATATCGTGTGATAAGTCTCAAAAATTCCCAGACCAAGCTCGTAACTGTTATCATTCAAATCTATGACGGGAAATTAGTTCGCCGCAAGGACAGTGCTCTTCCCGCTTAACGTAAGTAACATACCGGAAAAAGTGTTCGACTAATACTGAAATTTCACGGCACTTCGTCGAGCTTTTTAAATTCACACGCATTGACTTGTAAAAATCGCAGACATCTGTCCGCAGAAGCTCTGATAGTACGTCTGATAGGATGCATAATTGTATTTTATCGTCATAACACTATTCCTGAAATATTGCACCAATTTCTTGGGTCGAAGATTGTCAAAAAAAAACTGTCAAAGTACATGACACGATTGTTCCTCTTCGCGTACGCTACCCAATGAATATCGGACCTCGTCGCGTTGTCTAGATGATTCATGATATCGCTTTCATTTCGGTGCGCGCCGTTCATCGGTAACATATTATGCATGAAAACACCTCTAAAAAACGGTACGTGCATTTGAATATAAATTCAATTTGAAACACGTTTACATCGATCGTGAATACCAACATCGTCGTACGACGAATTTTACATGTTGTGCCGCGACTGTTGGCAACAAAAATATGGATTTCTAATGATAGATAAGGACAGCGCGCTTACAAACGGTACAGAAAAGGATTTAACGAGTTCCGTGGTCAGTCGATACTTCACCAGAGAACATAATAGATGTGCGCGAGCGTGAAAAAATTGTGAAAGAGATCGAGAAGAGCGGGTCGATCTGCAAGAAACATCGCGCTTTGAAGACCGATAGAATCGATAAACATTGTATTGAACAGACATTATATTTTAAACTTCTTATCGAGCTGCTGCAACTTTTCGCCCCAGCGTGCGCGCGACAAAGAGAGAGTCGCGCGACTATGATGACGCGCGTCTGCTCCTGTGTGAGAGGAAGAAGAAGGAAGGAGGAGAAAGCGAGCGAGACGTTCGAGAGTTCCACGATCTTGCGTAAATCTAATGATCAATCGCACAATCGTGAACATCCGACCCCGCGTGCGATTGTATCATCGACAATTTCTACCCCACGTATGATCGTACCGACAATAGAGTCATTGGAGAACGTTTTCGAAACGACTGACGACTCAGTCGCAACGAAGGTTCAAAATCGGTTCAAAGGAAGATTGCGAACCGGCTTGGGCACGTTGGAGCAAAAGTACGTCGAGGCTGTCCTGAGGGAAGCGCGAGATAAAGAGAATAGTATAGATTATATGTACGGCGTTTACCAACACAAGAATGGACTGATGCTTGGCAATAAACGTTTCGACGTGAATGACGCGGACAACATAATTACCGACAGCGTATACCCGGTATACGGCGATACGTCGATATACCCAGTCTTTACGAGTTGATTTTCAAGAGAATTCCCAATGACCTCCTCTACATGGAAGACGATATGCATAAAAGCATGCTGCTGATGACGAACGCGCACAAACACAAGCATCATTCACAGGATCAATTATTGAGCAACAGGGGTTACAAGTACAAATACGTAATCGCATTGTTGGTGTCGATCACGCCCAAGAAACAGAAACAGAAATCTGAAATGGGATTATCTCGCGCCATGACATTGAACGATTACGCGATCGATTACGTGAACTGGGATGATTCCAACGAGTTGGTGGATCGTCTACGATTGCTCGACACTTCGCACCGAGCGGGTAACAACGCTCACGCTAATGAGATGTTATCAATCGAGGAACTTCGCAAAGCAGGTCTTATTATAAATTAATTTCAAACAGTCGAGTAACATCAGCGAGTAACAATACTTTTTTTCTTGTATCCTGTGTATTACATTGAATCATGAAAAAGAGATCCAGCGAAAGGAAAAAAATTAACTCTGAAAGACGTCGAATTGCACGCTCCGAGAAGAAATTTTCCGCGAAGGCGCGTCATAGTCTCATAGAGATACGTGGACTGATGCGCAGATTGATAATGTCGAGATGCGCGTTTGAGTTTCAACATAGGCCACCACTACATACTCACTGATGTGTTGAGCAAGTACGCGTGGGCCGCTCAAGAACAAGGAAGCGAAACGGTTGACGCTATTGTCGAGATAATCGTACGAGACGAACATGTCTGAAAAATTTACAAACGAATGAGGAAGGAGTTTTACAATGCCAATGTGAAAATCTTGAAAAAATACAACGTTAATCACTATTCCACGTATTCAATATTGAAAGCGTCAATGTCGAGTTCAACCGTATACTCAAAAATGATGTCTGGAAGATGTTTACACTCAACGGCAATTATAAGTGGGCGATGAGCTGCCGCGTCTCGTGTCGGATTACAACGTGCACAAGCATTGTATCATCGGTGTGATCCACCAACGTAACTCCCGCGATCACCGAAAGACTCTTTAGCACAGTGTACAGCGCGATAAAGATCACGGGTCTTGCAAAATTCAAAATAGGTGATTTGATACGTATGAGCAAGTATAAGACGGTTTTTGAGAAAGATTACACGTCAAATTGGAAACACCGAGGTATTTACGATTAGTAAAGTACAGCGTATTTTATCTCGTAACCTATCTCGTAATCTATCTACTTGATGACTATCGCGGAAAATTCGCTGGAACATTCTACAAGCACGACGACTACTCATCCGAATGTGTATCTCGTGGAAAAAATTGGTAAGGAGACAAGGTGTACGTCAAGCAGCTGGGATTCAATGGGTCGCACAATTCGTGGA
>NW_017259583.1:819154-831484 GCF_001594045.1 Atta colombica | reverse complement strand
TTAGGAGTACAAATAAGTTTCCGCCATTTTTTATCAAAAATTAAGCATTTATTGTGAAAGAACAGTACATAATGTTTTATTCAAAGTAATGGTCATCGCCACTACTTTTTCTGGTAGCATATGGATATCGCGTCAGAAGAACGCTTCATCTTTTGAGGCTATCCAATCATCATACAATTTTTGGTATCTTCATATGATGTAAAGTGCTGCTCAGACAGGCCATGTGTCATCGATCGGAACAAGTGGTAGTCGGAAGGAGCAATGTCTGGAGAATATAGCGGGTGGGAAAAGAACTTCTCATTTGAGTGTTGAGTTGTGAGTGTTTCTAACTAGGTTTTGACCGGCGCCGCAACATGTGGTCGAGCATTATCATGCAGGAGAATAATTTTGTCATGCCTGGAGTAGTAGTGGGCGCGTTTTTCCTTGAGTGCTCGGCTCAATCTCATCAATTATGTTTGGTAGAGAGCCCCAGTAATGGTCTTCGGTTTGAGCAACTCATAATACACGACACCAAGCTGATCCCATCAAATACACAACATGAGTTTTTTTCCATGAATATTTAACTTGGCTGTTGTCGATGTTGAAGCATGGCCAGGTGGTCCCCATGATTTTCTCTCTTTTGGGTTATCGTACTGGATCCATTTTTCATCACCAGTGACTATACGATGCAAAAAACTCTTTTGTTTATGCCTGGCAAGCAGCATTTCACATGTGAAAAATCGGCGTTCAATGTTTCTCGGCTTCAATTCATATGGAATCTAATTCCCTTGCTTTTGAATCATTTGAATGATTTCAAACGATGAAATTGTTTGTTGTCCTAATGTAAAGTTCTTTTTGCGTTTGGCACGAATCTTCATCCAATAATGCTTCCAATTCCGTGTCTTCGTACACTTTCGGCCTTCCGCTACGTTCTTTGTCTTCGACGTCAAATTCACCGTTCTTAAACTTTTGAAACCACTCACGACAACTTCTCTCACTTAAAGCAGCATCTGCCATATGCTTCTACAAGCAATTTATGAGCCTCAGCTGCAGATTTCTTCAAATTAAAGAAGTAAATCAAAAGTTTCCTCAAATGACGCTTATTCGGCTCAAAATTCGACATTTTCGTATAAAAAAAAATATATGATGCTGATACAAAATCGCTAATATTTCAAGGTTATGGTGTTGCCGGATGTCCAATCTTACGATATATCGTTTTACATCAAACAATTTTAACTATAGTTTATTAGTCGCTGTCTTTGGCAAACGGCGGAAACTTATTTGTACTCACAATATTTTTTTTATTCTCCTTTCCATTTTGTTTTTTTTATAGTATACAGATATAAAATACGTATATAAATGTACGATATATGAAATAAAAAATAATAGTAATACATAAGAAATGGTACTACAAAAACATGATAGTAATACTTATATAAATGTAAAAACATGGCGTATAAATTATAATGATAATAGTATGTAATAATAACATATACATTATATAAAATTTAAAATCATATACAAAGAACAAATTAAGATAATACATAAAAAATATTACTAATAGTAAGACATGAAACATATACACTGTATGAAAAAAATATAAAAATGTAAAAATAGTGATATAATAGTGATATAAATGTTAATGCATATATATTACAAAGGTATATCCGCCAATGCCCCACGGTAATGTCTCCGTCGAGTCTGGTAGGACGTCTGGTATCATTTGTTGCCATATATTGTTTCTCAGAGCAATTCTGATATCATGTAATTTAGATACACGTATACACGATTGATGACGCATCATTTCAATCTCTTTGTTCAAACACCGCGTATAATCGTCGAACGTTATCGTTCGTTTAATACGACATTACTCTTTATGTCAGTCGCCTTTTTAGTATCCTTCTTGCCATCCGCATCTTCGTTCTGAGTCATTATTATACCGTTCCACGGTCATTATTATACCGTTATTCTTATTCTTCATCAGGCTGAGTATTCGCAAGAAGCATACCAATCACGTGTCTATCGGATAATCGCTCGTGTCGAATCTAGCGATTTACCGTTTTGAAAACGTCCTCGCACTCGACGCGGTATATAAGACTGTCCGTGTCGATGATCTTGCATTTGTCATGATACATCGGTGACATGTTTTCGTGATGAAAATTCGTACAAACAGACTTTTGATATATCGAGTATACGTATACCCACGTAAATCGGCTTGTTGAACTTTACTTGAGTTTGCTCAGTTCGGCGATTAAATTTTCCGCAAAGACGCTACGATTGAAATACGGTTTCGCAATCATTGCCTCCGCGTCGTACCATCCGTCCCATTTTGTTATTAATTGTCTACATGATTTCGAACATTTTCTATAGTTTTGCCAAATATCGCGTTGTTCATTAATTTATATAAATTTTTCTCGAATCGTTTTTCGCGCGCGTTCTAAACTGTGTATTGTTCAATGTAATCACGGAGCCAGACGAATTGAGTGAATTATACCCGATGGATCTTCGTTACGCAAAGGTCGTAACAAGTACATTGCTGCAAGTTGTGATAGTGGATGTGTTTACCGTACAGCTATAGTTTATCCTCGCTATAGTTTATCCTCGCGCTTGCCGGACGGCTTATCACGCGTTGGGCAGAAAAGTAGATCAGTGTGTCGGTCATGCAGATGTTGTGGATACTCGAGATCAACCTCGAGAATATAACCGGTGAGCTAATCCGGAGCGATCACGCTCGCGTCAAAATTCGCAGCGTCTTCGATTCATCGAAATTTGACGTATGGCAGTGGTTAACATCCGTATAGATTATTCACGTAGTACATAAGATACGACGAATCTTACGAACGCATGTACTTGTTATTAACCTGCATGTATCTATCTGAATATTGACTGAGGCTACCGCGTATACCGCGCTCGATAAATAGAACTATATCGATCAGTGAGCAACTCAAATCTCACGCGCGTATGCGAGCTATTTCAGGCGTCCCATATGAAACCAGGCAAGGTGTAATAATCGCACAGGATCGAGATTGTAACTTACGACACAACTTTCACGGAAATTTTCGAAAATATTGGCTAATAACAAGATATCGGTTTTCAAGTACAGATCACTGTACTCGCCGAGCATTCGAATAGAGAATCGCTGCCAGACGTTTGCGGCATGAACATAATCGCTCTCAGATACGGTGTCGCCCGTCAAAATGATTCACGCAATGGTAAACGCATATCCTCTGACTTTTCGACGTACTCATACGGAAAGACATGTGAAAAGATCAAAATCCTCCGTGCTGAGTTTGCAAAATTCTGACTATGTAATTTTTAATTTTTCTTTCGTATCGAGATACGACACTAATTTATCGCTCGTACTTACAAATTTGAAAGAATCGATGAATCTTAATTTTATACAATTTTTCTAAAAGTTATTTTGATCTTTAATGCTATCGACATGTTTAGTGAATGAAATATATTTTTCCTTTGTTATAAAAAGGAGATTTACATGTCCATCGTACGCGGTAAATTTCTTTAATTACAAAATGTGCGTCGTAGCCCGATAAATTGTGAAATACGATCGGAATATATTGCGAATTTTTATAACTTAGATTGCAGTTTGCAATCGCTAGACCGCAGTGAGATGACAAGGACCCGCATGTCGTTTGGCGCGAACTGTTTCTCGCAGATGTGACAACGCGTCGCGCTATGGTATGCCTCCCATTGTTCTTTCGACAATGTTATCTGAGCACATTAGTAGATACGATATTTTTCACACGATGCGCCAAGTCTTAGAATTGTCGTGCAAACCACGCTATACAGTCTTTATCGTGATGGAACTGATACGCATCATCGTATGAGTATCGCACGTAATCTTATACTAAATACTTCATGTTGTTGATATATTTACGACTATCTTCCTTGTTGGATTCCATCTTACGTAGAATGCACTCCAGGTCGGCATAGACAATGAACAGCCTTCCTTATTGCAGTTATTTCCAAACTGAAGTCACTTGTCCTTGCTCGGAAGTCGGATAACGCAGTCATTCATTTTGCCACAATCCACTACTGTAATTTTTCATTCATACTGACGTAATGAAAACATTTAAAAATAGAAATTATTATTATTATTATTATTTCAAGAAAATTATAATATTTTATTATACTTACCGATCGCAGAAAAATTTTTTCTTCTTGTCCCTAGTAATTCTCTCACGAGACGGGATTCTTAATCCACATAAAGTGGATGACACTACATCGCGTGGATTTTCCAGAATGTTGACGTGCTTCTTCTTCTTCTTGTTACCGGTGATATAGAGGCGTAGAGAAAAGATTTGTTTATTCTCGATACCGTGATCGATACGACGTTCAAACGTTCGAATTTTGGAATGTTCTTTAAAGTCATTGGAATCGTTCGCAAGATTTAACACTGTAGTATAATGTAGATACGATGAATTACGATTTGTTTCTTTCTGCGAGGTACAGAGCGGCGACCACCGATCATGCAAAGCACGCATTGTCCATGGATTTCATATTGATCACCGCCTTCTTCAATTTCTTGCGGCACTTCGATGTGGTATTCTGCATGCATGGGATTGATAATCAAGTTGAGGATTCGCGACAGCACCATCCGCTGTCGCGTTCTTGGAACTCTTCAAGTGCTTGCCACGGGCTCGATGACGCGCTACTCATACCATTTGTGCAAATCGGTACATCGATAGATCTCACTATTTTATGTGTTTATGCTCTTGATGATACGTTTATCATTCGCCGCTTGAAAACTCACCGTTGAACACGATATTTACTTTCACTACAGTGTCTCGCACTCGCTCAAGCACTACATTGCCCGCGTTTTCCAAAAACTGCTGCGACTCGATAGTTCGCGTTAATTACCGTACCAGTCACAACACGATTCTCGAACATAGATCGCCAGACGAGAGATCTTTCGTCGCCACTCGCGTACTCGCCAACGTGCACGAACCATTGCTCTAATTGCGATTTTGCACCTGCGAATCCTCGCCACCACGGATTGTTTGTATCCAACGGCGAGACATGGACGCTTGGCATGGCAAAATTCTTCGAGCCACTCGACTTGTTGCATCATTGCAGCTACGCGAAACACTCCACCAAAGTAGCGACCTGGCCGTACTGCTCAAACAGTTCGCGTTCCACTCGCTCGTGATTTTTCATATTTTTTTCACAGTCTTTAGGTCACGTCGCACTCTTACACGTAGCACTTAATAATTTTTTTCAATATGTGCAGAATGAACACATGTTGCACGGGAATACAATGTACATTGGCTCTCCGCATTTCGAACACGACTACTTGCTGTCTAGTCTATTAGGTGTACAACTTTGCTTCCGCCGTTTTCCTATAGATGGCTTTAGCGGTAAGTGGTGGTCGAAATAAATAGATCATAGACGTCATACAATAAACTTGGGCATCTGTCAACATAATCCCATAGAAACATTAGTCGATTTGTGTCTGCATCATAAAGTTATTCTCGATTGAAAATGTCAGTTTACGAGCCAAATTCTCGTCATTTGCGGGAGGTTTTAATTTTTTGCTTCAATATGAAGAAATCTGCGGCTGAGGCTTATTGAATGCTCTCAATGCTACTTATGGTGAGGCCACTATTAGTGAAAGAACGTGTCGTGAGTGGTTTCAACACTCAAGAACGGTGATCGAAGACCGGCATAGCGGTGGAAGAGAGAAGATTTTCGAAGATGCAGAATTGGAGGCATTACTTGAGCAAGACTCGTGTCAAAATCAAGAAGAATTGGCACGATCATTGGGAGTGACTCAACAAGCCATTTCAAAACGCCTCAAAGCCATGGGAATGATTCAGAAGCAAGGAAATTGGGTGCCGTACGAATTGAAGCCGAGAGATGTTGAACGGCGTTTGTTTGCTTGTGAACAGCTGCTTGAAAGGCAAAGACGGAAGGGATTTCTGCATCGCATTGTGACTGGGAACGAAAAATGAGTTCATTACGATAATCCCAAGCGCAGAAAATCATGGGGAGTTCCCGGCCATGCTTCCACGTCGACGGCCAAACCGAATATTCATGACTCCAAGGTCTCTGTATTTGGTGGAACCAACTCGGCGTAGTGTATTATGAACTATTAAAACCGACTGAAACAATCACAGGCGATCGGTATCGAACGCAATTGATGCATTTGAGCCAAGCATTCAAAGACGGCCGCAATACAACGAGAGACACGATAAAGTGATTTTGCAGCATGATAATGCTCGACCCCATGTTGCGAAAGTGGTCAAGACATACTTGGAAACGTTGAAATGGGAAGTCCTACCCCACCCGCCATATTCTCCAGACGTTGCTCCCTCTGACTATCACTTGTTTCGATCAATGGCACACGGCCTGGCTGACCAGCACTTCTGGTCTTATGAAGAAGTAAAAAATTAGATCAATTCGTGGATAGCCTCAAAAAATGACCAGTTTTTTCGACGCGGGATTCGTACGCTATCTGAAAGATGGGAGAAAGTAGTGGCCAGCGATGGACAATACTTTGAATCATAAATGTATAACCAGTTTTTTACAATAAAGCCTCGAATTTCGAAAAAAAACGGCGGAAGCAAAGTTGTACACCTAATAGAAAGAACAATTTTTGTGCTTCCTGACGAGATACATTCCTTCAATGCCAATATTCGGCAAATCAATCGTACATGAATATGGTATCACCATGCGTTGTATAATAACAGCTGATTATGCAGTGCTTAGTACGCCGATTCAACGCACGGATTTCCGAAAGTTGTACAAATTTTTCTGCATGATCTGTATTGCTGTCGCTCAAACCAATAAGACATTCAGTACTGTTGGATTGTATTTCTTCATTGGACGATTCTTGATTCACTATACCCTTAAATTCTACTTTCATTGCTTCAAATAACTTGTCTGTATTTACGTCCATATCCTCGATCTTCGCACGATAGTCAGCTATATTTTTTCATGTTACTCTTATTGCGATCGATTCGATAATCAATTCGGTAAATTTTCCAAGGGACCAACTGAGATGCCGCGTGTCCATTATATATTTCATTATACAACTTATGTCTATTATATATTTCATTTGCTGATTTCTTTGTTCCTTTTTTCCAATCCTATTGGAGTCGCAATATCGATGGTTAAATACATATGGATAAATACATATACACAAATCAACATAATTATTATAATTATTGTTATATAGCATTATTGTTATATCATTGTTATTTAACATTCATATTATAACATTTTATTAAAATGATTAATATAAATGATTAAAATTGTATTAAATCGTTATTAAATTAATTTTAATTATCATTGATATCTTCATATTATTGACAAGTCAGGATGCGAACGACTGTTTTAGCAATTTTTTTTAAATTACAATTATAAATAATTATAAACAATTATAAACGAGCGTGTCAAGTATGCTGCTGCTGGAGATCTTGCTCATTTTCGATTTTTTATTTCTACTTGTAATTGATGTAAAAATCCCTTTTCAGTTTCCACGCCTCTTATTACGCTATCTATTTCGTTCTCTCATTAATGTGTTATTATACTTAATACTTCAAATGTCATCTGTATTTTGTGTAGTATATTATAATTATTTTGAAAAATTATTTCCTACACCACTGTCTTAAAGGACGTCTACATAAGGATGCCTTTAAGATGCCGCTCGGAGAACTGTATTCTATGGGACTTTTTAAATAGAAATACTTGAAATATTATTTTGATTTCACTTCTTTTTTTATGGCATTATCTTTTTTCTGCAAAATATACTTGACGCCTTTTTTTTTACATTTTTAATGTCTTTTCCGATAAACAAATTTTACAAATTTTTGCTAAGTATTATTTTCATTATCATTTTCATGTATTTGCAAAATGGTTTGATTATGTAAAGATATTACAAAATATACTTGATGCCTTTTTTTATATTTTTAATGTCTTTTTCGATTAATTATCATTTTCTAGCTTAACAAATATCCAGTTAACAAATATCAGCATATAATTTCAATTTTGTGCAATCCTCTTTTATTAAACATTAAATTATAAATAAATATTGTTTGAAATAAAGCGTTATTTCATTATCATTTTCTAATTTAATTTTAAAATATCAATTTATAATTTCGTTCCGTCTGATCTCTATTTGTTACATATTAAATTATAAACAAATGGATATCCACGACGAATAAATAAATTGTCATTATCATTTCTAGTTTAATTAATAAATATCAGAACATACTTTCGTTTCTAATCTTTTTTCATCAAATATTAAATTATAAATAAATGGAGATTGATGATAAAATATGCTGCTGAAGATTTTGTTCATTTTCGATATTTCCTACTATTTTTTACTTGTTATTAATGTAAAAATTTATTTTTAATTTCTGCGCCTCTCATTATACTACCTATTGCATTTAGTTCTTATTTTAATATATCGTTATACTTTATATACTTTAAAATGTTTTTCGTATTGTATATTAAGTCTATTATGAGAGATTATCCTATATAACATAGTTCTGAAGGATGTTCAAAGGATGTCTATATCATGGGATATCAAAATGCCATCCAGAGAATTATATTCTATGAGATTTATTTTATGGGAATATCTAAATATATTTCAAATATTATATATATTTTAATTTCATTTCTTTTTTATGGCATTATTTTTTTGTTTTTTCATTATGTTTTTGATCATCTTTTTCATTTTTGCGGAAAAATATTGTATTTTAATTTCGCATCTCTTTTATGATGTTATTTTTTATTATTATTTTCATTATTATTATTATTTTCATTATTTTATTATTATTACTATATTTTCATTATTCTTATTATTATTATTATTTTCACTATTATCTTCATGTATTTACAAAATGTTTTTATATACAGGTATTCCAAAATATATTTGATGCCATTTTTTTACATTATTTTATTATTTTTTCTGGTTAATTTCGTGAATTTTTATTAAATTCTTGTTATTAATAATTTATTTATTTATTTATCTTATTTTATTTGTGCATTAATTAGTCACAAATAGAAACAAACAAATTTACACAAATGGTGCACAAAATGGTGCGGTACCAAAATAATGAGGAGGGGAGTAGAAATTACAAACGCAAAACGAACTTAATACAAATTAATACAATATGAAATTAAGAATAGAAAGTATATATATATATATATATATATTGGGAATACAAATAAGTTTCCACCGTTTTTAATAAAAAATTAAGCATTATTGTGAAAGAATGGTACATAATGTTTTATTCAAAGTAATGGCCATCGCTAGCCATAACTTTTTCTGGTAGCATGTGGATACCGCGTCGGAAGAACGCTTCATTTTTTGAGGCTATCCAATCATCGATACAATTTTTGGTATCTTCATATGTGAAGTGCTGCTCAGACAGGCCATGTGTCATCGATCGGAACAAGTGATAGTCGGAAGGAGCAATGTCTGGAGAATACGACAGGTGGAGTAGAACTTCCCATTTGAGTATTTCTAAGTAGGTTTTGACCGGTGCCGCAATATGTGGTCGAGCATTATCATGCAGGAGAATAATTTTGTCATGCCTGGAATAGTAATGGGTTTTTCTTTGAGTGCTCGGCTCAATCTCATCAATTCGGTAGAGAGCCCCAGTAATGGTCTCGTTCGGTTTGAGCAACTCATAATACACGACACCAAGCTGATCCCACCAAATACACAACATGAGTTTTTTCCATGAATATTTAGCTTGGCTGTTGTCGATGTTGAAGCATGGCCAGGTGCTCCCCATGATTTTCTCTCCTTTGGATTATCGTAGAGGATCCATTTTTCATCACCAGTGACTATACGATGCAAAAAAACCCTTTCGTTTATGCCTGGCAAGCAGCATTTCAAAAAATCGGCGTTCAACGTTTCTCGGCTTCAGTTCATATGGAACTTAATTCCCTTGCTTTTGAATCATTCCTCCATTCTTTGAATGATTTCAAACGATATGAAATTGTTTGTTGAGTCACTCCTAATGTAAATGCAAGTTCTTTTTGCATTTGGCACGAATCTTCATCCAATAATGCTTCCAATTCCGTATTCGTACACTTTCGATCTTCCGCTACGTTCTTCGACATCAAATTCATCATTCTTAAACTTTTGAATCCACTCACGACAACTTCTCTCACTTAAGGCAGCATCACCATATGCTTTTACAAGCAATCTATGAGCCCCAGCTGCAGATTTTTTTCAAATTAAAGAAGTAAATCAAAAGTTTCCGCAAATAACGCTTATTCGGCTCAAAACTCGACATTTTCGTACAAAAAAAAATATATGATGCTAATACAAAATCGCTAATATTTCAAGGTTATGGTGTTGCCGGATGTCCTATCTTATGATATGTCATTTTACATCAAACAATTTTAACTATAGTTTATTAGTGGCGCCGTCTTTTGCAAACGGCGAAAACTTATTTGTATTTCTAATATATATATTATATCAAATTTATGTTGCATTAATTATACTATGTCATGTTACGTTACATTATATATATATATATATTAGGTGTGGGAAAAAGTTCGTGGCGTTTTTTTTTATGCCATCTAAAGGAAAAAACTCCACGAACTTTTTCCTCTATATATATATATTTTCCTCTAATATATATATATATATATATTTTGTTCAATTTTCCTTCAAAATCGGCACGACAATCGGCAATCCAATATATATATATATATATATATATATGTATATATATATATACAGGGAGTCTCATATGGATGAGTCCGAGCCACATTGGGAGTGGAGAATGGATCAAAGGGAACAAAAAATTCTTATACTATTTTGAGATACTCGCTATAGTTTTCGAATTAGAAAAGGAAATATCTAAGCCAATATGCAATTAAGTCACGCCGCGCGAATTCGTAGGACGGCCCACTCGAGCGGCGATGGCGGCGGCGCGCAGGCAGAGAGAAGTAGCGCTTCGTTGCCTAGCACAGCCTGGCATGGCGGTTCTATGTGTTTCGCCGCATCGCCCCTACATTATCCAAAAATGTTATTTTCCTTATACATTTCTTATCATTATAAATCGCGTTATTTAGCACGATTAAATACGATTTAATATGTTTTAACACAATTGTAGATATTTTAAGCGATGTAATTAATTAGAGCATTACACAAAGCGTATACTGATCGTCGCGATACTTTTCCGATTGCTTTATTTTACGATGTTTCTATTTAATTACGCTTCGAGACACTTCATCGCGTCGTTTTATGCTATACTTAGTCGGAGTTTTTTGACGTGTTGCACTGAAATTATAGTATAAGCTCGCGTAGTTAGCCACTACATTGTAAATTCAGATGTATTATTCCACATATAATGACGCATTTGACTGAGGTTTTTTTACATGTTTCTTATCGTTTAACAAGTTTAATTGTACATTAGAAACGTTCTTAAATTTTATTAATCTTTAATGTTCACTGATGAATTAAATTTAAATTTTCTGTGATTGAAAAGATTATTTATGTATACGTTAATGAGATGTTTAAGTTTGTAATAACTGAAAACTTAAATGTATTGAAAAAACACTAATTGAAAATTGAGTGTTTTAGTTTATTTTCATTAAACTATTCATCAAATTTAATGCCCATATTCATTACATTAAAAAAATCTATAACTTAGGGACCCAACTCCTCTCTGATTTTAATGAGCAGTATGTTATTCTCCAGACAAAAATAAGCGACTTCAAAAAAAAAAACCTCAGTCAAATACGTCATTGTACATTGGAATAATATCTGGATTTACAATGTAGCGGCTATCTACGCGAGCTTATACTATAATTCTTATACTTTGCTTATACTATATTTCAGTATACATGCATTAACAAGTCAAAAAATAAAACGCCGACTAAATATAGCATTAAACGACGCGACGAAGTATGTCTCGAAGTAATTAAATAGAAACATCGCATAATAAAGCAAGCGGAAATGTATCGCGACGATCAGCATACGCTTTGCGTAATGCTCTAATTAATTACATCTTAACATATCTACCAATTGTGTTAAAACGTATTAATCGTGCTAAAAAAAAATGTGATTTATAATTATAAGAAATGTACAAGGAAAACTTCAACTAAAATAACATTTTTGGATAATGTAGGCGCGATGCGGCGAAATACATAGAATCGCCATGCCAGGCTGTGCTAGGCAACGAAGCGTTACTTCCCTCTGCTTGCGCGCCGCCGCCATCGCCGCTCGAGTGGGCCGTCCTACGAATTCGCGCGGCTTAATCGCATATTGGCTTCTCCTTTTCTAATTCGAAAACTATAGCGAGTATCTCAAAATAGTATAAGAATTTTTTGTTCCCTTTGATCCATTTTCTACCCCCAATGTGG
>NW_017259583.1:787254-819054 GCF_001594045.1 Atta colombica | reverse complement strand
ATATATATATATATATATAAAACGTAACATGATATAATATAAGTTCAATGCAATATAAATTTGACTTAAAATGTGATGTAACAATATGAAAATTGAATAAAAATAAAAATGAATATAACATTTGCAGAAAATAAACAGCAGTGCTGAAAGGTGACATGAATACGAGTGAGATATGTGATCATAAGAAAATCAAGATTCCGTAAAGAATACGCGAGACGCCGTCGAATGGAAAGAGGAAAAGAAGAGAGAGCAGCGTATGGGGGAGATAGTAAATTATAAAATTTAACAGCACTGTAGGAGAAAGCAACACGGAATTTGTTTGAATGATGAATGGGAAAAGGAATCATGATATCGGGTGATATAGGTATTGGGAGAGATGGAGTTCAGAATTAAGGTGTAAAAGGTTGCGAAAATAGGAAGGGATATTGGAATGTAGAATTCGATAGACAAGACAACAAAGATGAAGAGTGAAACGCTGATGAATTTTGAACCAGTGGGAACAAACAAGGGGGAATGATCGTATGAGCATTATAAGAGAAATGAAGGCAGGAATTTTGTATACTCTGGACGCGAGATAAGAGTCTGAGTTAGAGCAGGAATGTAGACAATATTGGCGTAATCAAAGAGAGAGATTATAAACGGGATACTAGGAGCTTTTGAATGTGACGCAAAGGGTAAAGAAGTCGAAGACGGAGAAATGCAGCCTGGCATTTTATAGAGACGTGCTTACTAAAGGACCAAGAAGAATTGAAGTGGACATCTAGGATTTTAATAGAATACGTTTATGGAATAGAACCTGAGTTAACCAAAATAGAGAAGAACGTTAGATAAGAAAGTGAGGAGGGAGAATCAACAATAAGCATAGAAGACTTAGAAGGATTTAGTGAAAAGAATTCGATTTGACTCACTCAGAGATGGAATAAAGACCGTGATTAAGAACTGCCTCAATCGAGGAGGAATCATTAGGGGAGAAAGTCGTTAGAAGGATAACATCGTCAGCGTACATAAGGAGTTTAGAAAAAATGAGAACAGAAAGTAGATCAGAGGTGAATAAAGTGAAAAGCAAGGAGCCGAGAATGGAACACTTTGAAATGGTACGTTCTGGAGAATAGGGCGGAGATTGAAGAGAACACGCTGAGTTCGATCTATTAAAAGAAGCGGATAAGGGAAAGGGAGAGATAATGTCCAAGCTTAATAAATAGAAGTTCGTGATTGACAGTGTCAAAAGCTTTGGAGAAATCAAGAATAATTAATATAAGAAGACCCTTGTGAAAGCCACGAAGAACAATATCGGACAAGTATAGTAGCTCTGTAGATGTATTGTGCAATCTTCTAAAGCCAGATTGACAATCCGGTATATAATTTGTGGAATTAAAATAGAAAATCAGCTGCTGGAAACAAATCCGCTCGAAAAGCTTGAAAAGGAAGCGGAGAATGGAGATAGGGCAGAAAAGGATAAGGAGGGATTCGGAATTTTAAGAATGGGGAAGAGAAGCTTGCTTCCAGGAAAAATGCCAGATGTGAGAGAGTGATTAAGGATGTGCAAAAGAGTCAAGACATTGAGGGAGGCAGAAGAGCAACATGCAACCAGAGAAATCATAGGGATCAACAGTGGTAAGTTTAATATACTTGAGAATATTTAGGAGTTCAGCAGGAGTGATAGAATTGAAGGTGAAAATAGAAGGAACAGAACATGAAAAGAGGAGAGAGGAAGAACAAAGGGGAGAGAAAGAGAGAGTCAATAAAATAATCATTGAGTAGATTTAGAAGATGTGTGGTATGCAGGAAAAAGAAGAAGAAGTGGTACCGAGATAAGAAAGGTTGCGCTAAAAATGACGAGGAGAAATGGAAGAGAGGGATGAGGATAAAAATGATCTCTTTTCGCGGCGGATAGCAGTAATCACGCTATTACGAAGCTCGCAAAAACGCAGCCCCGAGTCGAGTTTGCCTGAATTTATCAATCATTATTATATTATATTATATTAATATTATATAATTATATTATATTATATTAATCAAGGCACGGCGCTTCATGATTTTGGCGGTAATGATTTTGTGAATCGCAGGATTGAACCAGGGAGCAGGCGGCTTGAAGAGAGTGGAGCAAGGCGATTGAAGACGGCTATTAGAGAGGATGTAAAATATCTTCTCGTCGATGTGCGATTCACAGAAAATAAATGATCAATTTGAGTCAACTTATAATTGAGACAAGAAGAGTCTCGGAACGCAGATTACGCGAGAGAGATATGCGGGAATGCTTCGGAGACCGAATCAAAATGCAACGCTGCGTGAACGACAGAATGATCGTCCGAGTAAAGACGTGAGAAAGACGTCAGAATGAAGAACGCGGACAGAGGATGAGATCATAATTAGATCGATGACGGACGAAGCGTTGAGAGTGAGTAGGATCGAAAATGAGTTGAGAAAGGAAGAGATAAGATAATAGAAGACGCAAATGCAGGAGGTTAGGATCGGACGGATTAAAATTCACGTTTAGGTCAACTATGCATATGATAACATCAGATGAATAAGCAGCGGTCGACAGACTCTATATAGTGAAAGTCAGCAGCGTGAGAACAAGACGAGCGATAGGCGCTATATATTTGTCCTTAAGTTTGAAAGTTGAAAGTTTGAAGTTTAAAACCGATAATGTCAACGCGTACTCCAGATGGGAGTGCGTGGATTAAGGAGGCAGAAAATGCACTCTCGATGTACCATGTCACCCCCGCGGCCTTCAACTCGATCAGAACTATATACTTTATATCCATATTTAAATGTATTATATAAAACGATGCAAACAGGTGCAGAACAAATGCGGAAAAAATGTAAAAAAGATGTACAAGAGTGTGGAAAAGGTGCGGAAGAGATGCAAGAGTTGCGAAAATGGTGAGAAAAAATGCGGAGAGGTACAGAAGAAATGTGAAATTAATGGGGGAGATGTGAGAGAGATGTGGTATAGATGTAGAAAAAGTATGGAAAAGGTATATAAAAGATGCGAAAGAGATACCGAAAAAGTGCGAGAGAGGTACGGAAAAAGTATAAAAGAGGTGCAGTAGAAATTCAGAAAAAATGTAGAACAAATGTATAAAAGTCGAAAAAATGCAGAAAAGGTGTAGGAAAAGTGTAGAAAAAGTGTAGAAGATATGTAGAAAATAAATGTAAAAAAAGTACAGAAGAGATGTAGAAAAGATTCAGAAAAAGTGTAGAAAGTATTGAAAAAAGAAAAGGGGATGACAAATAAAAGGGGATAAAATTTTGCGAAGACGATAACAACGATATCTGAATGAATAAATGACATAAATTGGACTGAAAAATACGTGCACATATTCATGCATTTTTTAATAACATTAATTTGTTTAAACAAAACAATAATTTTTAATTATATAAGCGAGTTCCTTAGGGTAAAGGATATGCTGTAGTGTCTCTTTCATGAGATGGTATTATATTATGTACTACAAAAATATACTTAATGGGAGCCGCTACCGTGTCTCCTGATATACAGGATGTATCAAAATTCGGACAAATTTCAATTTAAATTTTCCGCTATATTGTGCCTTCGCCAAAAGTTATTATTGGCATCCGAGAAAGCCTGATGCTTCTAAGTAAACAATCATATTCTCAAAATGGCCGCGATGTTGAAACCAAGTGCGGAATACCATATAAAGAAGACCTGCGATCATCAAAGGCCTTCGCGCTAGGCGCTCAGCAACGAAAATTCGGTTCTTTGGATACCCAAGATCAACTGTTTATGACGTTGTAACAAAATATAAGTAATAAGGCTTTAGCACAATCCAATGAAGATTCTAATATGCCAGCGAGGAAGTGTCGAAAGAACGCACCACGAGGAGCGTCGGATCTCACAATCGTTGAAAGGGCTCAAGCGCTGATTTCGTATGATCCAGGGCAATCGTTGCGAAAATTAACATCGATTGTTGGTGTAAGCGAGCCAACAATATATCGAATTGCCGAGGAAGACCTTCGATACAAATCGTACATATTAAAAATATGACAGATGCTCGTTGCTCACTTTGGGTCATTCTGGCCTCCCAACAGTCCAGATTTAAATCTTTTGGACTACTACGTATGGAGCGTAGTTGAAAGGGTCACAAACAAGGCATCCCAAAGTGACATCATTAAGGACCGCTATTGAGACAGCATTCGTCGGCATGGACAGCGCTATATTACAGCGTGCGAACGCTTCAAACCGAGAATAGAAGCCGTCATTCAAACTAATGGGGAATATATCGAATAATTGTGCTCTACAGGAATCCCTCAAGTGCCATGTAAAAGGATTTTTTGTAATATTTAATTTTTCATTAAAGTATGATAATAGAGAGGATTCTAACTCAGGGATACAGCAACCACCAGATAGCTTTCGCGTAGATAGAGAGGACGAAGTCACAGATGCTGGGGGAACTTCAAGGAAAGGGGAAGCGCATCGTCGAGGTCTGTGTTAGAGGAGACGAGGGGGTTTGTTCTTTCTCTCTTTCACCCGTTGCCTTCTCTTTTTAAACTATTGTCCTCTCTCTCCTACCCATTGTAGGATACAATTCTCTCTCTTCCACCCGTTACAGTCCTATACTTATTATTTGAGCTTTCTCTTTCTCTCCTTTCTTTTCTTCTTTTGCACATGATTTTATTAAATAGATATGGTATTACGATTTTTAATGATACGACTTAGAAACTAATTATGATAATATTTTTATAAATTTTTAATAATATAACCTGATAACACTAATTATATTAGGTGTACAACTTTGCTTCCGCCGTTTTCCTATAGATGGCTTTAGCGGTAAGTGGTGGTCGAAATAAATAGATCATAGACGTCATACAATAAACTTGGGCATCTGTCAACATAACCCCATAGAAACATTAGTCGATTTGTGTCTGCATCATAAAGTTATTCTCGATTGAAAATGTCAGTTTACGAGCCAAATTCTCGTCATTTGCGGGAGGTTTTAATTTTTTGCTTCAATATGAAGAAATCTGCGGCTGAGGCTCATCGAATGCTCTCAAATACTTATGGTGAGGCCGCTATTAGTGAAAGAACGTGTCGTGAGTGGTTTCAACGCTTCAAGAACGGTGATTTTGACGTCCAAGGTCATGCTCTGTATTTGATGGGACCAGCTCGGCATAGTGAACTGTTAAAACCGACTGAAGCAATCACAGGCGATCGGTATCGAACGCAATTGATGCGTTTGAGCCGAGCATTGAAAGACAAACGGCCGCAATACAACGAGAGACACGATAAAGTGATTTTGCAGCATGACAATGCTCGACCCCATGTTGCGAAAGTGACATACTTGGAAACGTTGAAATGGGAAGTCCTATCCCACCCGCCGTATTCTCTAGACGTTGCTCCCTCTGACTATCACTTGTTTCGATCAATGGCACACGGCCTGGCTGACCAGCACTTCCGATCTTATGAAGAAGTAAAAAATTGGATCGATTCGTGGTAGCCTCAAAAGATGACCAGTTTTTTCGACGCGGGATTCGTACGCTACCCGAAAGATGGGAGAAAGTAGTGGTCAGCGATGGACAATACTTTGAATCATAAATGTATAACCAGTTTTTTACAATAAAGCCTCGAATTTCGGAAAAAAACGGCGGAAGCAAAGTTGTACACCTAATACCTCCCAATCATCGAAGCCTTATAGATCTGATTCGCGTTGTGGATCAAGACGGACGATTGCTCAATTTTCACGGAGAGGAGATCACCGTTAGATCGTATATACGGAGGCGACAACAATAAAGTGATATGCTTGTTTTGAATGAGCAGATGAAACAGACTAGAGATATTTTTACCAGAAAGACGACTGTGATCAAAAACATTCGATCGTCTAATAGAAACTGCATCAAACGTTAAATTTTTACAATCATTAGACTCTATCATATGAAATATCTAAGATGGTTGATATCTTGAATATTGAAGGCGAGCGTCTTTGACGATCCCATCGTTAGGATTGAGACTCACACGTACAATCCGTACGTCAACACTGATGAGATAAGAATAGCAGAATTTATACACGCTACCGTGTGAAAGCTTTCTCAATATCGAAGAAAGATTGATGTCAAACAAAAAAAATGCAGATCAACAGTCAACGCTTGGATATAATTATGTTGCATTCATATTTGATGAAATTCGATGTGAATTCAATGATAACTCAGAGATCTATCGCAATAGAAATGTTGGAATGACTAGTCTTATGAAGAGCTATGCATCATATGCATTTAGGTAATTTCGCACATTATATAGATAATGCCGGATTTCTGAGTCCGTATTGGATTAGACCATAAAAAGACTAATAACATGTGATGGATTCTTTAATTTTTACGTACCGCTTAGCATGTTGTTTGGCTTTTGCGAAGATTACAAACACGTAGTGATTAACGCGCGTCACGAACTGATTTTGATACGAGCGTGCAACGATAACAATTGCATTGTGGGAAATCCAGCGACAAAGCCGAAACTTGAATTATTCAAGATATAGTGTCTCACGTTGAATGAAGTCAATAAATTATCCATTCTGCGTGGAGAGCGGACGACATCTGAGTATGAGTTTCCATTCATGGGATCTGTACCATCTATTGCCGAGCACGACGAAGCACTCATGGACCATCAAGATGACTACTCAGCTTGAGAAGCCGCGATATGTTATCTTTGCTCTGCAGACTAATAGAAAAATAACATGGCAACACATAAAACTTACTTCGACAATTATAAATTAACTAACGTGAAATTCTATCTGAACTCTAAATTTTTCTCATATGGTGATCTGAATCTAGACTTCGACAAATGCAGAATCGCTATTTTGTATGATATGTTTGTACGTTTCCGTACATTTTACTATCAAATTTCAATGAAAGAAGTGAAACATTATTCAGGGCAGATTCTTTTAGAAATCGCTTTCCTCTAATAATCATTGACTGCTCGCGACAAAACGAGTCTGTCAAGAGTCATCGTGGATGTGCGATTAGAATTTGAATTCAAAGAAAATGTACCAGCGAATACTACTGCCTATTGTTTTATCATACATAACCGCGTGATCGAATACAGATCATTGTCTAACGTAGTACGCAAGATTACGTAAATTATCGTCACCAAAAAGAAAAATAACCTCTCCCTTCTTTTCAATATAATAGATAAAAGCCAAGATTTTTTGCACTCGAGCACAGTCTCGAAAAGTCATTCACCATGATTATACCAACGTTTTGCAAGGATTTATCGTTGGAAAGAAATTTATCTTGAAGGAAATGGCAGTATTAAAAAACGGAGCCATTTTCTCTCATTTTTACATATCCCATGTCATGGAATTTCTTGACAAAATCAGAAAACTATTGCGCTGCTTAGCTGAGTGGAAGACCTTATCATCATGGATTGCAATGGGAAGATGGTATGATGTCGTACCGCATGATGAAAAGCTTGATTATGATGGCTGTAATTGAAGATTGATGCGGAAGAGAATGATAATAATAAGTCTCTCGTATACGTTAAAGGACGTGAAAAACGCTAATGGTTGGCTGATATACTCGATAAGGACGATTCGACAAGAGTGAGACTCTGGATGCTGATTACGAAGACATAAATTCTTTACATAATCTAGATGTTATTAATACTATATAGAAAACATGTTAAAAATTGTGCGTTACAGGATATATTTAAAATATACAACTAGCGGTCGCAACGCCAGAAAAAAATATATCAAATTTAAAAAATAAAATATGAGATTTTTTAAAAATGTATTTTAATTTCTTTCCCCTGTTCCTATAATTAAGAATCTATCAATAATGAATCTATCAATAATTGTTCAGTGGTATGTATACAGTTTAATAAGTGTTCGATAGTTATTCAATAACAGAATCTTTCAATAATGACTCGATAATTAGGAACGCTTGGTCATGTATTACTAAACAATATCAGTTGCTAAATTAAAATTATTTCCGAATCATACAATATTATTAAAAAATCGTAAAAAAACAAATATTTATTTAATAAAATTGTGTGTGAAAGAAGAAAAGAAAGAGAGCGCAATGGGAGGAAGAGAAAGCGCAAATAATAAGTAGGACTGCAACAGATGGAAGAGAGAGAACTATCCTACAATGGATAAGAAAGAGAGGACAATAGTTTAAAGAAAGAAGGAACGGGTGAAATAGAAAAGAAACAAATCTCCTCTTCTCCTTTCTCTTCCCATCACGGATCCTGACGACGCTTTCCCCTTCCTCGAACCCCAGCATCTGTGATTTCGTCCTCTCCATCCGCGCGACACTAGAGCCATTTGCTGATCACTATATCCGTAAGTTAGAATCCTCTCTATTATTCTACTCGTTAAAAATTTTGTTTAAAGAAATTGTTCGATTTATTCTGATTTTGATCACGCATCCTGTATATACTGACGTTCTTAAATTTATACTTATTATTCATTATTCTCGTAAAATCCTTTCATTATTCTTTGAGTTACATATGAAGCGCATAAAGTACCATTTTATCCTTTTTTATTTTTCAATGATCAACAAGAATAAAATGATACATTTTTGTGCGTAATTCGGAACGCAATCCTTAATGCATTGACGCTACCATGATTTAGTTTATTTTTAATCATTTGAATTTACCGCGTAATGATGACGTAGTCATGTAGTCGGCTGCAATTCTCATTGCTTGTCTGGCATTACCATGCGCAAGAGCATACTCTTGTATTTATATAATGATTTTTTTTTTCTAATATTCCGGATGCATATCAGACAGATCCTCATAGTGTAGTGTAGTGCTGTCGCCCTTTTCACAAATTTTCTAATATTCTAATATTTTCTTTGTGAATCGTATAGCTTGCCTTACTTAAATTAAATTTGAGGCACCATGGCCTCGCTTTTCGGAGGGAAAGACGGAAACGGTGGCGGTACATTTGGTATGTCTTTCGCGTTTACCCCCTCAATCCTTAATGTAGAAATCTCCCTCTTCCCACGAAACGGCAGATGCTTCCTCTCCTGGTTCTCCTGCATCCACTCATTCTGAACAAACGTCCCAGGGTCTCTATAAAGAAGTAGGAATTGTAATGCCGCCCTTCTTGCGTAACAAAATAGTTCCGATTGTGTCGAATAGTAGAGCAGGTGAACTTTCTTCTGAAAGCATAAATTGTCTATCTATGGTCCAAAGCAATTCGGACGAAACACCCATGGACATCAGTTTCAAATCAGAAAGCGTCCCTTGCAGGAAACCTTGGAGGAAAGTTCCAACCAAACGGGGCAAATATCTCTCGCCAAGAAATGCGCAAGCACGCCTCTTTTTGACGCGCCTACAGTGCCGCAGGCTCAGATAAACCATGCCAAGAACAGCGGCCCGCCACAAGTCAATCAAAATTCAGGTGACAAAATTCCATTCGATACGCGAGACATAGGCTCTTTTGTGATATATGTGTATCCCAACAATAAGGATAGCACCAAGCTTATTAGCAGAATTATTGTTAAAGCCGGAATTCCAGACATTCTAGAAATAAAAAAGATTAATAGAGAAAAGATTTTAGTCATAATCAAAACAACCTCCGTAGCAAATAGATTAATTGAAAGAACATGATTTTTCCTAAACATAATCTCCATGCCTTTATTCTAGCTTTTAAGATTCTCAGAACTAGCGTTATAAAAGTATCACAGCAAATTGACTTAGAGACACTTAAAGAGTGCATTGAATCATCGAAAGCTAAAGTTCTCGACGTTCAGAGACTCAACCGCAGAAGCGTAAGGGATGGCAAAGTGAAATACATTCCATCCAGGACAATACGTATAAGGTTTGTAAGACAATTGCTGCCGCAAGAAGTCTTCATATACAAGGTTAAACATGAGATTCGTCCCTTACATCATGGTCCTACTGAGCATCCCATAAGTTGTCTCACTGAACTATATATATAATACACTGGATGGGCATCGAGAAAAATTCGTGATCACAATTGATCAGCCGTCATTTTAATTGACGATATTTAACGATATTTGAGCGAATCAGAAGCGTGCGCGCGTGCGCAACGATCAATGTGGGAGGGTCCCGTTAGCGCACAGTGCGATAACGTACATCCCAATAACACACACGAAATTTAATAGAATTCCCGATAGCGCACATCTCGATAGCACACGTCTCGATAGCGCACAAAGCAAAAGCTTTTTCCCGATAACACACATCATAAAATACTTCATTTCTCATTAACACACATAGCATATGTTCCCGATAGTGTACGTCCCATTAACACACGTCCCAATAGTGCACATCTCGATAGTGTACATTCTGATAACACACATCATAAAATGGCCCTCTTCTCGATAGCATACGTCCCAATAGCACACATTCCGATAGCGCACATCCCGATAACACACATCAGAAAAAAGGCGCACATCTTCCCATGTATATGCTCTAAGATTTTGACCTACAAACTTTTATATATTACACTGAATAGCTAACTTCCCACATTTCTTTACGTAGAAGTGCTGCCTGCGAAAGTTATATTGAAATTCGATTGAACGCACTCAGTGTGCTCATTAAAACCGTTATATACAAAATGTTTAGCAGAGAAAACTAATCAGTTAGCGTTTAGTGATTCTTTAATACGATTGGTTTCTATACTTAGATTTAGCATAGAAGTTAAGACAAGAACCAATCATATTAAAGAATCACTAAGCGCTTATTAATTTTCTTTTCTGAACGCAATTAAAATAACATAAAGATATATTCATACATAAACATAAAAATCAATTAAATCCTGAAACATTCCTGAAATACATTTTATTTTATTTATTAGGTAAAATATGTATTTTATAATTTGAAATGTTTACATTTCATTTTTTTACTCTAGTATACTAAAGTATACTTATATATTTACTTATATATAAGTATAATTAAATCAATGTACAATGGTTTTAATATGCACTAGTGCTTCCAATCGAATTCGCCATTAGATGCACAGAAAAGTCACATGACCGCATGTAAAGAAAAGAGATGTCAACAGGTCATGTGACCAGCTTCATCATTATTGGTCGCATTGGTTCAGCAGATTGAACTGTTTTGGAGCGGATCCGTTAGCACTCGCTACTCGTATTATTGGATGATTTAGAAGAAAAACATCAACAGCAGCGCTCATAGATCCACTTCGCAACAGTGGAATTTTCTTGAAGGAACGTTTAAGGAACCGTTCCTAGGAACCGGCTGATATTTATGAATGTGTGCTATTGTACCATGCACTAACGGGACCCTCTTAAACGATTTTAATCTATCAGAAATCAGACACATCGGAATACTAAGTTTCTGATAGCTTTAAATTGTTTATTCTTTACTCCTAATTCCTTATTCCTTTTATTATCCGTAAGACATTAGTAGAGGAACTCTAATCGCATCCAATCATATGTACAGATAGAATCAATGATCGCGTTCAGAAGATTCCACTGTTGCAAAATGGATCTATGAGTGCTCGCTGTTATTGTTTTCTTCTAGAAACAGTGCGCTAACCGGACTCACCTATTTTATTTTAATTTAGTCAATTAGTGATGTGGGCTATCAGAACTCTCCCAATCATTTATTCATTATTCCTAATTCCTTATTCCTTCTATTGTATGCAGAATCTAAGAGTTAAACCATCGATGATTTTTTATTTGTTCCACCATATTCAGGGAACAAAAAGCGAAAGTAAGACAAAGAAAGAGCTATATAGTAAGACAGAGAAAATGGCTTGTTACTTTCTTACTTTGGCTGTGTTCCAAAATTCTGCCAGAAAATGAATAATATGTAACGTAATATGTAACTGTAGATTTTCAGCGTTGGCAGTGAATTTTGGAATACACCTCTCGTACTCATGTTCCCTATTAATCTCGGACGCGTATGAGTGCGAGACAGATGTCCTAAGAATATATCCATACAAATTCGCATAGCCGCATAAATGTATGCATAAAGGAAATTATCCAATCATAATTTACGTACATCTTTATAAAAGAAATGCGATTGGATAATTTTTTTATGTATACATTTGTGGCTATGCAAGTTTGTGTGGATATATCCTAAAGGTGAAATCTCATGGAGTCAGCATACGGCGTGAAGGAACTAGGCCACACAGGTTTTACGCCCGTTTTCGTTACATAAACATCATGTGTTCGATGGAGCTTATTTACCATGGTATATTGATCAACAAAAAGTCAATCACAAGATCTCTTGAATATCCATTTTGAGAATAAGCTTTTGAGAATAAGCTTAAAACAGCATATAATTAGCTTATCATTACGCCGGTATAAATATGTCTCATGGGACACTCGATGAAATTTTAAGCGTAACGTTTTAACACATACATCACATGAAGTGGAAACAAATGTGCATAATCTCAATTAAAATGTTAGATTCTGAAATAATCCATTTAATAAAATATTTAAGAATTTATACTCGGAAAATACTTTGTACTGTGTAAAGAAATTGTTCGAAAATTAGTTCAAATGTATATAATATATTATTGAGAGCTAAAGAGAATAAAAGAGATTCTGCAATTAGATACAATGCTCGAAAATTTTGGATAGATTTTTACTATTGAAAGACGAGTAGCACAAGGATCTAGCAATAATCTGATGCAAGAAATGATTTTCGAAGACAAAGAAAAATTTTTCAATTATTTTCGAATAATTATAATATAACACCAGAAACATTTGAAAAACTATTGTACATTGTTTCACGTATACAGAAACAATTTCTTATTCGTGAGCCAATTGCTATTCTCTTTCGCCTTCAATCAACTTGATATTTAATTTCAGGAGACAATATGATATCCATAATTAATTCTTCACAATATTTTTCTATTAGGTTAAAAAACCTAAACCGTTTTCTAAACTCTACATACGTATATATGCACGTGTATGTGTAACATAATGCTGGAACGCTAAAAAAAACCAGCGTGAATTCATTGGATAACAAAAACGGGCGTAAAGCCTGTGATTAGTTCCTTTATGCCGTACGCTGGCTCCATGGAACTTTACGTTTACTAGAGGAACTCTAGATGTATAGACTGGCGTGGATCTTATTTTGAGCATGCGTATACCATGCCATACCCAAGATGTCCGATTGACGGCTAAAACCTCTTGAATGTTGACCGTGATCTGACCTTGACGCCATCCTAGGTCAAATAATTACTATCGTTGAATGCGTCTTTTTAAGCCAAACAACTTTTGTAATGTCACGTCCAGATTTCAACTTCTGAGACACGGAGCGTTAGGATCCATTGATCTTTTGATTCGTGCTGATGGTTTAATTTAACGCTGCATTGCGAGAGTACGGCGGAGTCTCATGGAGTCGGGATATCACTGGACGCTCCTCAAGAAGGGTAAACTGCACCCTCAGATGAGAGAACCGCAAGGTAATAAGTGGGAAAGACAGCATCCCTTTTTCTTTGTGGGGGGGAGGCGGCTATCGAGATTGGATGTCAAGGTGGAGCGATAGGGGAGCTCTAGCCCTTGCATCTCCATTCGGACAATCGCCAGTGCTCGGTTTCGAGCACTCCGATGACTGAGGAAAGGAGCATCCCGAGCGCTAGTAAGTGCTCAAGGACGACGAAGTATGAAAGAGAATGAGGGAACGGCAGGTAGCACGCTATAACAGTGCGCTATCGCAGGTCATAAGTCGTCGATGGTGCGGAAGGGTGCATCAGGAACGCGTTTTGCGTTAGGCTTGACACTCTCACATTGACACTTAAGGGCCGTCACAGATAAGACACGTAATATTTCGAGCACGGCGAGATGTAAAAAGAAAAATGAAAAGAAAAAGAAAGTTAATTGAATTAAAGATTATGCGTTTCGCGGTTTTCTTCCGTGTCCAGATCCATTCTTGGAATGCCAACGTTTCGTGAACCTTGCAGTTCACTTCATCAGGGCGAGGAGCAGCCTGATACTGAACTGTTCCTCCGGGTCGTCCCTTTTATATATTACGCTACTTGTGGAGTGATGAAGGGGAAGAAGAGAATTGTGGGTGGAGAATGGGGGAAGGATGGGGGAAATCGGTCAGTCCTCATTAACTGGGAGGATAGTTTTCCATATTTTATTTATGTTGTAGCCATTGTCTCTATTTAGATTGTTAGGGTGTTTTTGTATCTCTATACAAAATGGCTTCTGTATACTTTCTTGGAAAATATGATGTAATGTTGTAATGTTGGCTATTGTGGTTATTTTGTCAAACAGTATTTGATGTCCAATTTCGATGTTGTGTTCTGATAGTGCTGATTGCGTAACATGTTTTAACCTGACATCACGTTGGTATTCTTTTATTCGTAGGTTGACCATTCTCCCAATTTCTCCAATGTATACTTGCCCGCAGGAACAAAGTATTTTGTACACTCCTGCTGAGCTGAGTAGGGATCTTTAAGATTTCTTAAGATTTGTCCTTTTTGAGTGTTTAAAGATAGTTCAGATATTGTGTTTGTTTAATATCCTGTCAATCTTCTTCTCCCCCTCCACCACTCCAGAAGTAGCGTAATATATAAAAGGGGCGACCCGGACAACTCAATATCAGGCTGCTCCTCACCCTGATGAAGTGCAAGGTTCACGAAACATTGGCATTCCAAGAATGGATCTGGACACAGAAGAAATCCGCGAAACGCATAATCTTTATATAGAAAGGACCCTGGAAATCTTAAAAATAGTTAATTGAATTATTATATTGGCACAACCTTAATATACTGTTGAACTCGTGAACTGTGTACAGAGACAGAAAAAATTAAAACTGATTACAATTGAATACTTAACATTTACTCTAACTTTATAGTTTAATGATCGCGATAAACGAGAAGACAATAGAAATATAATTGAAGTTTAATATAAAAAGCTCACAGCCTTACGCGGCGCGTGCAATGGTAATTTATAATGACCGATGCAGGCTACCTTGCGATTGCTTGCGAAAGATTTAACTCAGTGAAACTTTAACAAAACGACTAAAACGAAGTGCGTTCATTCTGGATAAGGACCTCGTTATATTAGAACTATGATGTCTCGTAGAGATGAACCAATATTTCGGCTCCAGTGGAACATTATTCTAGAACATTCTATAAATTTTTAATTTGTGATTTTTCCTTAATTAATGTAGTTTTTAATCGTGCGAGGGCGCGAAAAGGGATTTTTGCGAAGCCCTTTTGATCTCGCGCACTCACATTCATTCGAACTGTCCATTTGATTACTGTTCCTGAATCTAGAATTTTTATGTATTGGATTTTCAGTATCGAATTAACTCTACTCAATCATCTAATGGTTTTCCCTTATGTTTGTTTAGGCATTTTTGGGAATGTTAGAATTAAAATCTTCGTTGAATAATTAGGGATCTTAAAATCCTTTATGGGGATCTTAGAGCTACCTCGGGGTCATTTACTTGCAACCATTAATTATGACTATTGAATTAATTAATAAAATTGTTATCTTTAACATGTGAGAGCGCGCTAGTAAAAGATTTCCTTATCTGATCATTGTGACTATCAATTCATTTTTTCTGATTGTTACTGCAAGCTGTAATCTTAGTAGAGAGCATTAATTAAAGATTTCAATGAAATTTTGCATTAATTAAGGATTTCAATGAAATCGATCGCGCAGGTGCAGTACATTTTCAGTTCGAATTCGCTGTCACACTGTGAACGCGTGATTCGTCGTTTTCATTTGCGAGTTTGCGGGATGACTCATAGATCGCGTTAGGATGTACCTGTTTCCGTGACGTGAGACCTGAGTTGTCATAGCAACGCGTGACGCCCAGCACGGATCATTTATTTGTGCTGGACATTACACTCCCCTCCTTAAATGGAAGTAGGGAAAGTTTTTCAAAAACAAAGATGAGATCAGGGATCTCGTCAAGTGGGGTGTGGTGTGATCTCTCTCTGTGCTTGACAGAGAAATTCTTGGCTTTTGACAGATAAATGTCTTTATTTCTCAAGTGCATGATTAGCGTGATTCTTGTCATGATAATCAATCCGGCGGCAGTTCTACACCCTCGTCTGAAACTGGATTTTCATTTAGTCTTTGCTGGCAGCAAAGGCTTAATGTGGCTGGCAAGTTCATAGAAGAGGCAAAAGGAGGACAGTATAGTTCCGAATTTTTAGTGGGCACCCGACGCAAATTACATGGTCATCGCAGCAACGCTCGCCTCGCGATAAGTTACGGGTTCTAAAGCAATGTTCACGCCTGTATTTTCTTTGAGATGTACGCAACTTAATCTATATAATTATCTAAATAATTATAGATTTCGCGTGCTTAACATTACTGGTATATGTATTAATAAAACGCGGATGCATCGAAAAAAAAAAAAGCAAGGTTGTCATATGTGTTGCGAAATGCATGGATGAAACGAAACAGCGTCGATTTTGTTGATTCAAGGGTACTTTTTACTTTGGATTTTGACAGTTCCTCTATGTCACAATGTAGACCTGCTGCTATTGGGGAACAAAAATAGGAAAGAAAAAGGAAAAAAATAATGAGGAGGGAGGGGGGGGGGGGGGGGGGGGGGAGAAATAATAATAAAAGAAAAGAAGAAAAAGGAGACCATCTTGGATTTGTTTTCATCGATGCATTTCGGCTCGCTATTTTAAAATAATCGAGTTTCTTTAACAAAATAACGGTTTATGGTAGATTTATATACACTCACATTAGTTTTATTAAGCTATTGACATGTTGTTAACACTTATTAATATTTTTATTTCGGATTCCCATAGGGTGATCCTTAAAGAGAAGGAAAAAAACGAAAAGGGTCGTCTAGAATGGATATCTAGTCTCATCTTGACTGTAGTATGCCCTTTTGAGCCTATTGATATGTACTATTCGCATGCGATTTTCTCTTATTTTAATTTTTATGTTACCTCTATCGAGTACTTCGACTATTCGGTATGAACTTACGTATTCATTGTCGAATTTATGAATTTTTCCTTCGTTCAACATAAATGCGTGGTCTTCTATCATTTAAATATTTTCGGGATTAATATTTTTATCGCAATAAAATTTTAACTTTTGTTCCGCCTTTTCTTGGCCTTGGCGTCCACATTTGAGATCTGTTTAAATAAAATTTGGAAAGCAGGAAAAATCTCATTTTTCTCGACCAAGTGCCCTCGAAGCAACCGTGGGAAACGCTTGGACGGTGATCGCATAGTCGTGCCAAATCCATCGTCACAAATCCATCGTGCACGCAGCAAGATAGCCAACATTTCTTTGGTCCTTCGAGCCGAATTCTGTCAAGTATTTGGCCTCAGTGAAGTGGCGAGCAGTCAGACAAGGTTATCTCATCAAGACAAGCGTCGCACCAGCGGCAGCACACAGTTCAATAAAAGCAGCCGCAAGGCTCGCGTCTAAGCATCAGAGACGCAGTCCGGCTTATATTGCGTCATATCTTGACGCAATATCAATATTTTGCGATGAAATCCTGTTGATGGCGGAAAATAAGGTCCAATCCAGACGACGTGCAACGGAATCCCTCAACGGCGCATCATCTGCGAGAGGAACGTTTCCGTCCAATAACGCTCGACTGGAAAGCATCTAGCATCTAACGCATTCCCTTCTAAAATTAATTGCATGCGTAACAAGATAAGAAAGACCATTGTCTCCGTTGCCAATCAAGTTCCCTTCGGTGCGTCCGTTGCGTACACGCGTTTATATTTGCATTCAAGATGGTCGACCAATCAGAAGCGACGATACTTAAGCGACAGCACGCGACCATAAAGGCATCATGTGCGCGTATCAGAACTTATGTAGAGTCAATCGCCGCCATTAGCCCGTCAATAGTGACTCATCTCGAAGAGCGGAAGGCGAAACTCGAACACTATTGGGCGGAATATAACGAAGTGCAATCGCATCTAGAATCATTAGATGAGTCCGAAAGTTGCGATCGAGATGATTTCGAGGAAGCGTTCTATGTGTTATCCGCTAAGATCATTTCCCCTTCGCCGACATTGCGAACGTCCATCTTTTTTCGTCCTCTTTAAGTGTTCGTGACTCAAAACGTAGTGCGCATGTTCGGTTACCTAAGTTAAATTTACAATATTTTCCGGCAAATATGAATGGTTCCCGTTTTTCGATACATTCAACTCGGTTATCCATTCCAACACCTCGCTCTCAAATACACAAAGATTTCAGTATCTACGGGCGTCACTCATCGGTTATGCAAACGCTGTAATCAGTTCATTAGAATTGACGGACGCTAATTACAATGTCGCGTGGTCAATTCTCAGAGAGCGATATGACAACAAGCGCGTGATTGTTCAAATTCACGTCAAGGCTATAATAGATTTGCCGGCTATGGCAAAGGAAAATTCAATCGATCTCAGAAGAATCTCTAACGGCGCGAAACATATGCACACCCTTCAGGCATTGAAGCGTTCCACGATGCATTGGGATGATCTTCTCGTCATTCTAACCTCTAAGCTTGACTTCACTCACGTTACGCAAGTGGGAAACTTTCTTAACAGGCAACAAGCTGCCGGCGCTTAAGCGATAAAATCTAACAGTTAGATTTTATCGCTCATCGATGTCAAATGCTCGAGGGTGCTACTACAAGGGCTAGCATCACTTCCGTAAAGAAAATCGAGGCAAAATCGCAGCCAAATGTTAAGCGGCCATCGTCGTGCGCGGTTACCGTTAAGCCTAAATGCCACTTCTGTCAAGGCGATCACGTCATTTATTGCAAAAACTTCGTGGCACTTCCAGTATCGCAAACGGCCGCGGAAATTCACAGTCACAAACTTTGCGTCAATTACTTGCGTTCCTCTTCTCATGCATCAAGTAAATATACTTCTGATCAATGCAAAGTCTGCCAAGCAAAGCACAATACGCTGTTTTATATGCCCTCAGCCGCGGATCCATCGACTAACAATATCGATAAGGAAATTGCATCTAAGGTAATTCCTCCCCCCTCCATCCTAGTGACTTCAGGATCATTTAATAGCGAACAAGTCATGCTTTCGACTGCGGTTGTGCTCGTCTGCGACAGCGACAGCTCGCGCGTCGAGCTTTATTGGATTGCGGATCGCAAGCGAACTTCATATCCAAGAAATTTGTGGAAGCTCTCGGTTTAGAAACGTTCATTAAATGTCTTGATTTCCGGCGATTTCAATGGCATGGTAATCTCGTCTAATCACGTGGTTAGAATCAAATTACAATCGCGACTCAACTCGTACACCGCGGCTATCGAATGCATCGTGACTGATCAGGTTACTGATAAAATTCCGGTGATTTCTTCGGGGTGGGACAAATTTAATTTTCCGCGCAACATTCGTTTGGCTGATTTCATATATCGTCGGATATTGATCTTTTAATCGGAGCGGAAGTTGTTTTGAAATCTGCTATGTGTTAGTCAAGTCAAGTCTTCAGACAAGTACCCAACTCTCCAGAATACGACTGAGCTGGATTTTGGCGGATCGTTTGGACAGCATCACACCGACCGTCTCAAAGGTTCACTCGTTTCACGCGTCCGTACTAATGCGGAATTACACGACATGTCAATCATGCCTGGCAAATGGATGACATCTCTGCGCAATCGGACAATTACATAATGGAGGAAAATATTTGCGAGCGTCACTTTTTAGACAACGTGTCTCAAAATTCTCAGGGTAGATATACAGTCAAACTTCCGGTCAGAGAGCAAATGTTAAATAACATTGGCGATTCGCATGAGGCAGCTCTCAAGCGATTGCTTCTCAAGCGAGGGGCATTAAGAGACATTTCAAGCGCAATCCTACGCTTAAAATTCAATACGCGGCATTTCTCATCAAATATTTATCGCTGGGACATATGCGATGCCTAGAGCCGCCTATTGCAGAAGAACCAATATCGTTTTATCTTTCCCATCATTGTATCTTCAAAACGGTCGAGCATCCATATATATTCGATGCATCTTGCCGCAGCAGTTCCAGCGTATCGTTAAACGACGCGCTTCTAGTGGAATCGACCGTTCAACAAAATTTGATCTCAATTTTGATACGCTTTCGTTTTTTCACTTATGTCATTACCACTGACATCATAAAAATGTATTGGCAAATTTTAGTGCTTCCGTCCTAGACGCACCTGCAGAGAATTCTCTGGCGACGATCTCTCTGCTAATGTCGATACAAACTCACTACCGTCACTTACGATACAGCTTCTGGCCACCAGGTGCCTTAAGCATTTGGCTGAGCAGCACGCTCATCAATTCATTCGCGGTTCAACATGCATTCTTCGGGATTTTTATGTCGATGACATGCTCACCGGAGCGGATACAATCGATAAATTAAAACTAATTCGCGATGAAACCATTCAGCTGTTAAAGTTAGGAACATTCGAGTTAAGCAAATGGGCCTCGAACTGCCCTGAACTATTGGAAATAGACAATCATGACCGTATGCCAGTCATTATCAGAGATAATGAGACCGTCTCGTTATCGCGATTAGAGCTATCGGCCGCCTTACTATTGGCGCGCTTAATCAACAAGGTTAGGGAGTCCTTGGAACTCTCGCAATGTCCGATTTATCTATGGTCGGACTCAACGATTGCGTTAAACTGGATAATCTCCCCCTCGCGACGGTGGTCAATTTTTGTGGCAAATAGAGTGAAATTCAGCGTCTAACAGAAATCAAACACTGGCATCATGTAACATCCTCCGACAATCCTGCCGATACATTCTCGCGAGGCCTAAATCCCTGTGATTTGATCAATGCTAAGAGGTGGTGGAATGGAATTTTTAATATGGGTTGAAAAACACTGACCGCCCAGTGCCTTCACGTGTTTAGACAATGATCTTTCCGAAAAACAAAAGAAAATCCGCGTAGCCGCTTCCCATCCTTGCATCGTCGATGACTTGCTAAATAAATATTCCAATTTAAATAAAATATGCCGCATCATAGCGTATTGTTTGAAATTATCCAAAGCGCATCGGCAGCACGCAGTATCTGATTTCATGTCCCCTGAAAAATCTATCGCTTTAAATTGTATTTGCAGAACGTGCAACAGCGAGCATTCTATCGCAAATATCAAGAACAAAATTATAAACGCTTCTAGTAATATCAAGAACAAAATTATAAACGCTTCTAGTAATATCTTATAGCTACCTCCTTTCTTAGATGAAAGCGGACTAATGCGAGTTGGCGGGAAGTTGAAAAATTCAAATCTCGCGTTCAATGCGTGCCATCCAATTCTCCTGTCACGCAAACACATATTAACTCAGCGTATTATAGAACAGAAACTACACGCGGGTTTGCAAGTCACGATGGCTTTCGTGTGCTTTCGCCAGCGCTTTTGGCCACTATCATTGCGAGCCACCGTATGTGGAATAATACAAAAATGTATAACCTATTTTTAGGGCTAAACCTAATCAATCAGAAGGCTTAATGGACTTACCATAATGAGCCCTTAATGGGCTCATTATCGGCCAGCCGAGTTAACGTCTCTAGACTTTCTCTCGCTGCGATGTAGACTATGCCACTCTTGTTACAAGAGGGAAAGCATCGAAACGCGCGGAGTCACAAGGCGTCCGTTTCGCTCTTTGTGTACTTCGCCACGAAGGCGGTCCATCTAGAGTTAGTAAGTGACTTAAAAGCAGCAATAAAGGCTTTGGACCTTAGCCGTCCAAAGCCTTTATTGCCGCTTTTAAGCGATTTATTTCGCGTAGAGATAGACCCGCGCACGTATATTGGGATAACGGGACCTTCATGAACGCTCATAGAAAAATTCAAGAATTATACGACATATAATGATCAACAAGTTCAGTCCGAGATTAAGGATTTTCTGCGCGAGTTGAAGAAATTTTATGGAGCTTCATTCCGCTTAATACACCCCATTTTGGAGGTTTATGGGAGGCAGCTGTAAAATCTATCAAATACTACATGACTCGGATCGTGGGCAAGGTTCATTTGATCTTTGAGGAAATGCAAACCCTCTGTGAAATAGAGACGATCCTCAATTCGCATTCCTTCTTACCGTTAAGCGCCGACCTAGCGTACCTAAGTCATTTTACCTCGGGACATTTCTTGGTTGGCACAACTTTGAATAGTTTTCCTTATGTTGATTTGAGCGACATCAACGAAAATAGGCTGCTACGATGGCAATGCGTAGAAACCCGGCAGCATTTTTGACGCAGATGGAGTAATGAATATCTTCACTCTCTACAAGCCCGAACCAAGTGGATGACAACGAGGGAACTTTGTCAACTAATCAACTTGTGCTCATAAAGCAGCTGAACCTAACCCCACTTCAGTGGGCAATGGGGCAAGTCCAGGAGGTTCATCCCGGTCCCGACAGCATCGCGCGCACCGCAACTGTGAAGACTGCCAAGGCCACTGTCTAAACTAATCAATATTACCAATTAAAACTTAGTCCATGCTTTATCAAACTCATTTAGGTTTAAGTATCTTTAACTGTTACGTTCTAATTATATCGTGTCTCACGCAAGCTTCTTTTTACCTTTGAATAAGAATGATTTATGATATTGTTTTTCACCTACTTAGATGTTAATCTTTGTTGATTTTCAGTTGATTTGCAATGACTAGATGCGATATTGAGTCGCATCACAGCAATTCGCATTTCATATTACGCTAACGAACTCATGTTTGTATGTCACATTGAAAGTTAACCCTTTCAAGGCGAGCGGCATTTTCGGTACCCCTATCGGCATCTAGTCATATCGTCTAATCACATCGATAAAGAATCCACGAGATGTCGATTGTTAAGCGACGCATGCATTACGCATAATCGATCAGAAACATTCAGATCATCATGGCCGCTCTAACTATCTCATCAACAGCACGTGTCTTGCCTCGCGATGAATAAATTTTACTGCGCTACCGCATCGTTGAGATCCTTTCCGCATCTACTGTAAAACACGTTTGTCTACATGAAGTCTGTTTAAATAAAATTTAGAAAACAGGGACCAAATATCCTCGAAGCAATCATACTGTGGGAAACGCTTGGACGGTAATCGCATGACTGTGCCATCACAAATCCATCGTGCACGCAGCAAGATCGCCAACACAATCAATTACAGTCGAGCATTCAACTGTAACAGGGGAATGGTCGACTGTAGTTGATTGATTCTTGCATTCTGACCCAGTTCAAACCCTCGATGGAAATTAGGCTACTGCATTCAAAATGCATTCAATATATTTGGCAAATAAAAATTGACTCAGTGTTGCGCCTGAATTTATATTCAGATCAGTCGAATGAACTGAACGAGTTCACGAAATGTTACATTAAAGGTATTTTTACGTGACAACGTCAAGCATTGAGCGTCGAGCATCGTAAACTTGCTTTCATTAATTTTGATCACGTAACCTGTTTTTAGCTAATAGTAAACTCGATCTCCCCATATAATGATACCTTTACGTTTCTGACAGAACAGTTTGGCATAGCACCAAAGTGATATATTCGTACTCTGATATATTTTTCACTCACCCCTGTCAAAGATGACCAGAGCAGAGTCAGTGTATGTGCGCCATTATATTGAATACATTTATACAGTACGCTTAATTGAGTTAATAACATCAGTAGTTATAAAACGAACAAATTTCTTAACAGTATACAATGCAAGATGTTCACAGCTAATATTTTATATTTTAAACATATAACAACAATTAGATAAATAAATGTTTCGATCTTAAATTAGATCATCTTCAGTATTATACAATTACTTCTTAAGAACTCACCCATATAATATATTATCGCATCAACGCAATAAAAAGTTAGATAACCCGTGTTATAACTTCCCAGATAGTCAAATAAGGACAATATATTGCTGTCACTTATTCCGCCGATTCAATGTCAATCAAACTAAAGTGTTTCCACAAACTGTCTGTTGTTCTAATGTCACGTAAAGTCTTCCTTAGAATTCAGCAAACTGCTGGCAAATTGTCATCATACGTGCATAGCATGCTGTCAGTTTGCTATCAACGTGACGAGTTTATTATTTCTCAATGTATACTCTTACAATTTCGTAAACTCATGAAATCTATTTGCCCTTCTGATGCTGACTCAGTTCACATTAGATTTCAATAAGCAAATTATCGACAAGTTGAAAACAATACATGCAGTGCATCAATTTATTCCATATGCTAAATTTCGCTTGGCTATCTGAGTTGTAAGAATAATCCAACATATATATGATAATCATTTCTCAGTTATCTTTTCTAAGTAAAATGAGAAGATAATTGGATAATATATCGTATTATATTCTTGAAAAATTGTTTATTGTTAAAATTCAGTCAATTAGTCCTATCGCTAGTCCTCTTTAGTTATTTACACATAATTTCCAGATTCTAATGGAATAAATATAGTTACATTAATAATAAAAAAGAATTGTAATTAAGAAAGTACAATAATATCATACCTGTGTGCAATAATTTTAATAAATCTTAGCAGAATGTGAACTTGTGAACGAATCAACTATTAAAAACTCTATGTTAAACTCAAATCACGACAGTATATTTATAAACAATCTCAATAGAAAAGCTGATGGAGAGGGCAACGCTGGAATTGTGGAGGAAACTATATTAAGCAAAGGAAAATATGCTTCGGATAAATATGCTCTGTATCATTTTGTATGTTAATAGCCTTAATTTATTTTTTAATGAATATTATTTCAGACAGTCTCTAAGTCTTTTTTGAAAACATGGCTCTGAATCTAATAATGAAATATTCTTCCGATCTAATTCGTATTCCATATTCAAACTAATGTTCTAATACTACCGTGCAATGAACTTTCTGATCTCTTAATATTCACTTTATATTCCTTTATTCTTGTTTTAACTTTTTTTTTCGTCTGACCTATATATGAAACGTCACAATCGAGACAACTTATTTTATACTATATTACAATGTTCCATTATGTCTAACTTATTCTTATCTAATCTAATGATTGACTTTAATATGTTCATGGATTTATAGGCAACTTTGAAATCAACCTTTTCCGTCACAGTTTTAAATTTTTCCAAAATTTCATGCATGTATCGTATGGTATCGTATGGTATCGTGAAATAATTTTTTGGATTGTTATTATTATTCGAATCATTGATTGTTCTTAGTTGTAATCGTGTATAAATCTTTTTTTCTCGATAATGTTTTTTATTCTGTTGTTAATTGTGAAGAAGATTATATTTAAAGGATAACTATTAGAGAGTAGAACACTAATCATAGATTCAATATTTTTCTTATGATATTCCAGATGCGCAAGGAAAAAAATTCTGTCAAACTGTCCGATTATCCTTTTTTATTCTATTGAGTGATTAGATTTGTAATTTAAATAACGTTCTGAATTCGTCGGTTTCCTATAATTATCGAATCTGATTAGATTCTCGATAATCCTCAAATTCATATCAAGAAAATCCACAGTGTCCTAATTATGCTCAACTGTGAATCTCAATCTGTCATTAATAAGAGTTAAACTCATCTAATATTCCTAATATAATATATAAATCTGGTTGTTAGGCACAGCAAGTAAAATGTCATCTACCGATAATAGATGACTGAAATATCTATGTTGATGTTTGATAGAATGTATTTTTCTGTCTTATCCGTAATAACTAGATCCGTTAAAATTGGTCACAAAGGAGATTCCATGGGCATACCAAAGATTTATTTAAAGTATCGATTGTCAAATTTGAAGTAGGTTAAGTTGAGAAACAACGTATGCGCGACCGAAATTAATAGGGAACATGACTATAAGATAGATACAGGCTGTGTTCCAAAATTCACTGCCAATGCTGAAAATCTACAATTTACGTTACGAATACTATTCATTTTCTGGCAGTGAATTTTGGAACATATCTAAAGTAAGAAAACAACAAGCCATTTTTTTCTATCTTACTTTTTTTTTCTTATTATCGCTTTCTTTGTCTTACTATCGCTTTCGTTCCTGAATATGGTGGAACAAATAAAAAATCATCGATGGTTTAATTCTTACGTCCTGTACACAATAAAAGAAATAAGGATTTAGGAATAATGAATAAACGATTGGGAGAGTTCTGACAGCCCAAATCACTAATTACCTAATTTAAAATAAAATAGGTGATCCGGTTAGCGCACGGTATGATAGTACATATCCACAAATCGGCCGATTTCTAGAAACTTTTCACTACTTTACAAATGAGAATATTTTATTTTAAATTAGTCAATTATATGGGATATTGGAATCCTCCCAATAAATTTTTCTCATTGATAAAGTAATGAAAAGCTACTAGAAACCCCGGCTAATATTTATGGATGTATGCTAATGGGACTTTCCTTGAACGATTTTAATCTATCAGAACTCGGACACATCGGAAAACTAGATTTGTGATAGCTTTAAATTGTTTATTCTTTATTCCTAATTCCTTATTCTTTCTATTGTGTAAGGCATTAGTAGAGGAACTCTACTCGCAACCAATCACAGATAAAATCAATTACACAGATAGAATCAATGATCGCATTCAGAAGACTCTACTGTTGCGGAGTGGATCTATGAGCGTTCGCTGCTGTTGGTATTTTCTTCTAGAATCATCCAATAGTAGCGCTCACGGATCCGCTCCAAAACAGTTCAATCAGCTGAACGCAATCAATAACGATGTCAAAAAACCTGTTGACATCTCTTTTTACATGTGATCACGAGATTTTTAATCTGTACATCTAATAGCGAATTCGATTGGACTAATGCGTATTAAAACGTATTAAATTGTACACTGATTTAATTATAAAAATGTACTTTAGTGTATTAGAATAAAAAAGTGAAATGCAAATATTTCAAATTATAAAATACAAATTTTACCTAATAGATAAAATAAAATGTACTTCAAGAGTGTTTTAGGATTTAATCGATTTTTATGTTTATGTACGAATACATCTTTACGTTATTTTGGTCGTGAAGAGGATCTTTTTATGATGTGTGCTATCAAGATATGCGCTATCGGAACATGTGCTCTCGAGACGTGTGCTTTCAGGAAGGGGGCCATTTTGTGATGTGTGCTATCGGGATGTGCGCTATCGTGACACGCGCCTTTTTCCCGATATGTGCTATCGGAATGTACACTATCGGGACATGTGCTATCGCGAAGTGGACCATTTTGTTGTGTCCTATAGGAATTTGCACTACCGGGACGTGTGCTATCGGGAAGTAACCATTTTATGATGTTTATTATCGGACTAAGTCGCTTTTTCTGATATTCGTTATCGGGAAAATGCTCTTTTTGCTTTGTGCGTTATCGAGACGTATGTATCGATAATTTTATTAAATTTCGTTGGCTATTGGTTGTAAGTGCTGTGGCACTGTGCGCTAATGGAACCCTTCCATCGATATATTGAAATCTATGGACACGATTGGTATGTAGACAAAAATGTTGTCACTTCAATTTTATTAGTACATTCAATAAAATAACATTTAACTTTTCATATCCTACATCGTTAACACATATGCAGAAATTGATACATTTAATACAAACATTCTTACCTGTAAAATGAAATTCCCTTTTTATTTCTCTGCCCACATATAACATTTCATATTGATGCTTTTTATAATCACGCGATTTTATAATATCTTTTTATTTCTCTGCCCTGACACATATAACATTTCATATTGATGCTTTTTACAGTCACGCGATTTTATAATATCTTTTAAAGTAATCTTTCAAATATAATCCTACACTCGATGATCGTGCTGACATATGCATCTCACTAAACGTAAGTGCGCATGAACATCTGAAAGCTTCTGATTCGCTCTTATATTGACCAAATTATAATGGCGCTGATCAATTGGTGCCACGATTTTTGATGCTTCATAGTGGAGATGCCTATTTCAATGATCTCATCTGTCTTCTTCCATCATTAGTGTCGTTAGAGATTCTATAAGCCCGGATCTACAATAGATTTTTAAGCTTTAAGCCATAAGAAATGTATCCGGACTAATCAGAGTTTGGTAAAAGCGGGTACAACTTCTGATTGTTTCCTCTTGGTCTACTCGGTATTCTTAGATAACTTTGTACGTTGTCGGAAAACAAGTGCGAAGAAAAGAAAGAGATAGATTGCTATATATATAAATAAATAAGTAAATATTGCTATATATAAGTAAATAAGTAAATAAGTAAATCTGTCAAAGAGGTTAGAAATTGTTCCGAGATCTCGGACAAAGAGAAAATTAACAAATTACTATTGCACAATTCGGTCAATTGATCAACTCGATTTGTTTCTTCAGGTATTGCCTGTCTGTATTTTAACTTTTTGGTATGGCGTTCATACGAAAAAGCAATATCTGTTATCTCTTTCTGTCCATTTTTATTCACATTCGCCAAACTCTTTATTATAGAATCTCTAATATCTTTTTGGTCTGACCGGGTTTGCACCGACTTGAGTTAGAAAATACTTCGCTATTGGTTGACGTTACACGCTGTACCAATAAGAGAGTACCACGAAACATCATTACTTCGATCCAGATTAATGCAAATTCGGTCAGGCCGAAAACGCTTTAAGTATCATTAGAAGCCTTCTAATCAGAGTCTGATCTTCTCCCCGATTTGGTCCGTCATTTTTCATCTATTACATTTAAATAATGAATATAGGTACGTTATGCTTTCACTTTAAATGCATGATGTATGGTCATGGACTTGTAATATTTATTAAACACTATTAAATTTTTATGTTTTTTAAATTTTAATCGCCAGTTAATCATTTAAATGTGCCAGAAACTTTCGTTCGTCAAAAATTTATGAAGCTTATAGAGCGTCTCTATAGAGCTGCAACTTACGACATTACTGTAGCATGAGATGAAGATATGATTTTTCTCTCGCACAATTTCGATGAAAAATGACTTTAGGTGGCCAGGTTCGGATTAGAGAGTCTCTAAGTGTTGTAATAGGCAAATGCCATCTGCTGTTTAAAACGTGAAACGGACATTTCCGAGAACGATGATACTTAAAAATTTGATATTTCAGACTTTGCATCACAATATCTCTGTTTAGGCTACGTAAACAATAAAAACACTTTAATTATATAATTTATACCCGAGTTGTCCATTAATCCTTTGAAGAGCAGTGAGAAATATGTTCCACCTTTTTGTTCTTAATTTTTTCCATATTTCTAATTCATTTTGCGGTTTGTATGTGTATAAGAGTACTTTTTAGACTTTTAGGAATCTAAGTTATGCAACTTTCATGAAAAATTACGTTAATTTATTTATTTGCAATTTTATTATAAGCAATTAATATTATAAACAAAAACTTTTTTTTTCAGAATAAATTCTTAAACGTGAAGTTAGAGCTCTGAAAATTTTTATGCATGTATCCATATCTGAAATTATATTTTTTTTCAGAATTTTCTGCACGCTAGTTTTTCCGAAAAAAATTTTTGAAATTTTGAAAAATTAATTTGTCATTAAATTAATTTTTTATTCTTTGAAAAACACATTTTTCTTCTAAGTAAATTATTGAAATCATAGATTATCTATGGGTTTCGCTGCTAATTCTAATGACAGAATTACAAAATGGCGGATCCAATATAATGACTATTTTAGACTAAATTCACGGTTTTTTTGTTCAATTTGCACGAAATTGGATATATGAGGGTTTTTGGAGTCGCTGACCTTACAATTCCGACATCAGAATTACAAAATACAAAAAGGGGAATCTAATATAGTGACTATTTCGATTTAAATTCAAAGTTTTTCATTCAAATTGCATAAAATTAAATTTTTGGATTTTGTAATTTTTTGACGTCAGAATCATAATCAGCGATCCTAAAAACTCATATGTCCCAGTCTCAAACAATTTGAATAAAAAATCGTGAATTTAGCCTAAAATAATCGCCATATTGGAACAATTTTGAATTTTGTAATTCTGATGAGAATCATAAGCAGCGAAAATCCATAGATGACCTATGATTTCAATAATTTGTTTAGAAGAAAAATGTGCCCTTCAAAGGATTAAAGGATTAAAGGATTAAAGTGTTTTTATTGTTTACGTAGCCTAAACAGAAATATTGTGATTAAGATTACTTAGAATCGATCAATTTTTGAGTAATCTCAATCATCCGATAATCTCTGTGCTCACAATTCATCGGCTCGCGTAAAGACACAGGATGATCTCGCATTATACTTGACGTTCTTAATATTAAAGAACTTTTGTTTACTATCTCCTAAATTAATGCTGTCGCCCACTTAATTCTTGAGAAGGGGATCACTCAGGATACTTTTCTCTATAACATAGCTAAGGCTGCATTCTGTTTCACGTATGGTGCTTCATTTATCCTTGCTTGCAACATTCGATGAATAACAAAGATAAATAATGCAGCATGTGCATCATGCGTGAAACGGAATGCAGCCTAAAAGTTATAGAAATCGGTGAGGTGTCTAAAATCTTATATTTACTATTTCAATAAATACAAAATACAAAAATGTATTTAAATACGTATTTTAAATATATATATGTATTAAATATTGAGAGTACAAATTAGTTCGGTCCGTTTCTCTAAAGATGACTCCAGCTATTGTGAATGATTCATACACATGACAGATGATTTTGGCGGAGAGGTTAAACATCTGCTAATAATATTCAGTTTATATCGCTTTGAGTTTCATACAAAAACCTTGATTTTTACTGTGTTTGAAATGTCGAATTTTGTGTTAACCAAGCAGCATTTGCGGGAGGTTTTGATTTTCTGCTTTAATTAGAAGAAAAGTGCTGAAGTCCATCGAATGCTTGTCGAAGTTTATGGTGATACTGCTCCAACTGATAAATCATGTAGGAAATGGTTTCGACGTTTCCAAGATGGAGATTCAGTATTGAAGACAAGCCTCGCTCTGGACAGCCAAAAAAATTCGAAGACAAAGAATTAGAGGCATTACTTGAAGAAGATCAGAGTCAAACACAAGAGGAGCTTGCAGAATCATTGGGAGTAACTCAACAAACCGTTTCTGTACGATTGAGAGCCATAAGAATGATTCAAAAACAAGAAAATTGGATACCTTATGAACTGAAACCGAGAGACATTGAAAGACGATTTTTTCACTTGCAAATAGCTGATTCAAAGACAACAGAGAAAAGATTTTTTGCATCGGATTGTAACTGGAGATGAGAAGTAGATATTCTACGACAACCCCAAGAAGAAAAAATACTACGCTAAGCCCGATCAATCGTTGCCATCGACCTCGATATCAACATCACGGCCGAACATTCATAGTTCATTCAAGATCATGCTCTGTATCTGGTGGGATCAAAAGGGTCTTGTTTACTATGAGCTGCTGAAACCTGGCGATTCCATTACGGGCGATCGGTATCGACTATAATTGATTCGTTTAAGCCGTGCATTGCGAAAAAATGGCCGAAATATGAGCAAAGACATATAAAGTCGTAAAAAAATATTTGGAAACGCTCAAATGAGATGTTTTACCGCACCCGCCGTATTCTCCGGACATTGCTCCTTCTGATTACTGATTGTTCCGAAGGATGCAACAAATCACTGGTTCATTTCTTTCGCAGAAATTGAAAATTAGCTTCAAAATTGGATCACCTCCAAAAACGAGTCATTTTTTCGAGATGGAATTCAAAAATTGCCTGAGGGAAAAAGTATTAGGCAGCGATGAACAATACTTTAATTGATCTGTATAATTGAAGACAAGCCTCGCTCTGGACAGCCAAAAAAATTCGAAGACAAAGAATTAGAGGCATTATTTGAAGAAGATCAGAGTCAAACGCAAGAGGAGCTTGCAGAATTATTGGGAGTAACTCAACAAACCGTTTCTGTACGATTGAGAGCCATGGGAATGATTCAAAAACAAGAAAATTGGATACCTTATGAACTGAAACCGAAAGACGTTGAAAGACGAATACTTTAATACTTTAATTGATCTTCATTCAT
>NW_017259583.1:783651-787154 GCF_001594045.1 Atta colombica | reverse complement strand
TGAGAAATAAGAAACACAGAATAGTAATGAATACACTGATATTATTTAAATTTGTGTATTCACAATACAGATACAATTAGATCTTAATTTTGGTTCTTAACATATATACCTAATTTTAGAATATTAACAAATCATTCGTTCGTTACGATATCCGATCGACAAATTATATTTCCATAATTTATTTTTGTACAGACACGTACAATCACGTCGGGGTAATATTACGGCTGGCGTTTTTTTAATTTCTATCTTACTCTGGAAATCGTTATAGAAGCATGTGCTAAAATATGCATAAAGTGTTTAAAGTAGTTACGTAATAGCCCGTGTTTCATCGCCGATATGGTACAGAAGACATTCGATTGACTTCGCGAAGAACGGATATATTCGAAATGAATCGTCAGAAAATCAACTGCGCAGAGAACTTGCGGCACTTTCTCGTAGAGATACTTCCATAATTTTTACAGCTCCGAGAACCAGCTCATTGCCTCACTAGACATTTCAAGCGTGCTTGACATAGCCGTCCTTACTATGCAACACACTACTCACTGTTGACTAACTAATTAAACGACACGGCATGTCCCACAACGACGAGATTTCCCTCATGTCCCTTCCGGATCTTTTTATACAATAATAATAAATTTCTTATAAAAATTTTAAAAAGTCACAATACCACTTTAACAAATTGAGTTATGACAAAGCTTCTTCCTTGAAGCCAAAAAAATTTATACAAATTACGCACACATTAGAATACTTGGATTGGCTTGATGAAATGCCCGAATCGTCCGTCAACAGTGGTCTTCCATCAACACTCGCGAATCTACGTGGGGAATCTCAGTTGGAATTCTCATATGCATATGCAAATATCGAATGTAAGTATTGAGAAATAAGAAACACAGAATAGTAATGAATACACTGATATTATTTAAATTTGTGTATTCACAGTACAGATACAATTAGATCTTAATTTTGGTTCTTAATATATATACCTAATTTTAGAATATTAACAAATCATTCGTTCATTACGATATCCGATCGACAAATTATATTTCCATAATTTATTTTTGTACAGACACGTACAATCACGTCGGGGTAATATTACGGCTGGCGTTTTTTTAATTTCTATCTTACTCTGGAAATCGTTATAGAAGCATGTGCTAAAATATGCATAAAGTGTTTAAAGTAGTTACGTAATAGCCCGTGTTTCATTTACATTCGATATTTGCATATGCACAATTTCAAACTATCAACAATGGTATCTCCATTCATTTGTATAAAAACGATGAGAAAAAATTATCATATTGGGTGAAGTAAAAAAATAACTTCGCTTTTATAGGTGACATTCAATTCTAAAAATAATACGAAGTTATTTTTTACTCAATTCAATATATAAATGTCGCGTATTATCTTCTGTTAATTTATCAAGCGCTGGAAAAAGTTAAATTAGATTCGTAGTGTTTACATCGCCATGTATCTGTTTTCTAAGATCTTTTTCTCTCTATATCTATATCTCTTACTCTATAATATATATCTCTTACTCTGAGTTTCTTTTACAGGCATTCAATCAAGCCACCGTTAAAAGTACGATCGATTGTCATAAGCTTGTTTTCGGATTCGTTAATTATATCACAAAACGCGAACGTTGCGTTGAATAAGCTACTTCTCTTAAGAGTAATTTCAATTATTTTTGCTCCTAGATTAATACTGTTATATAGTAAAATGCTTCCATTCCAAAAAATGCAAATACAGGTATTCTTTTCTAAAAAGATAGACAAGGTAAAACCACAATTATAAAAAATATGTCGCAAAATTGTGCGCCAATTTAGTATACAAATCTTTCTTTATACTACTACAATAGAATTTAATTCTATATTGTAAATATTCTTATTGAAATTTAAATGAGCAACGGATGATTTAAATGTGCAGGCCTTGCGGTCGTTTTATTGAGCTGGCGACAGAGTCATTACGATTACTAATATCATCTTAACGTAAAAATAAGCGATAATTATGAATCTCCTCGTCGCATAAAAATGTCCATACAGTATATGAGGTATCTTCCTTCGTTAAGATACCGAAGAAATGCATTATCGATTTTTAACGGAAAAGTTACTTGTTCACAAAATGTAATTTTTATAAATATATCTTGTAATATCGGAATAATTTCGAATCGCAGCATATACATATGTATCTATGAGTCTCGAAATAAAATATATTTACAACCACGTACATAAATAAATCCGCCGCCTGATTCACAGAAATGATGGTAAACATGCTTGGAGCATGATGAGAGTGTGCCAAACTATATTGACGAGCAGCTTCAACGAATTGTCAATTCGTCACCAGTACTTATCTTATGCGTATTTACAAATGCGTTTGCTAGTGACGAATTCCTTCTTGCGTCGTTTCGAAGTATCGTTTATGGAATAAATTCTTGCACTTACTCTAGCGAGTATTAATGCAACTATCGTTATACAAATCCATATACACACATATGTATTTATACAAGATAAAAAAACCTATAAACCGAATACCTAACTATGACTGTAATCAAAGTCTCGCTACAAATGCTTTGAAGCATTTGATGGACCAATCAGAAGAAAGAATTTTACAAATTGACTAATTAAAAAACGCTTTAAAGCATTTATAGCATCACATTGACCATACCCTATGTAAGGAAGACTATTACTCAATTCGAAATAGCAAAAATTCGACTACATCGGAAGATTATTGTGGAATGTCGCTCTTCTTTATCTTCCTTTCTCTTGGATATTGATTTACTGTACCGCACGTTCTTCTGCTCATTAATGTTCCAATGCGTGTAAAATCATCACAGCAATGAGTTTAGGACGGAAATAGAATGTATTCCAATAGATTAAGCCGAACTTAAAAGCTCTCTGCAACAATGAATTGAAATAAAATGGCAGGGGGATAAGTGTATGTATTAGTCCGGATTTACAATAGGTTTTTAAATCTTAAGCCATAAGAAATGGAATCATAGTCAATTATTCTTCTCGCATTCGATAGCTGGTCAATTTTTTACTTAAGACTTAAAATATCTATTGTAGATCTCGAGAAGAAGCCTAGTATCAAAGCCAAGTAAATAAACAGGAAATACGCAAAGTCAATTATCGTTATTTAATACTTTCAGAGAAAATTGTTTAATTTTATCATTAAAGATTACTACAAATCGTTGTGTATTTTTCGTAAAGAATTATTATTCATTTATATATAAAATATATAAACATAATTAAAGAGATATAAAGAATGAATTGCGCGATCTGTATCTAAATAGTATTCAAATGTTGTTGACATGATAATGAGAGAGACCGTAGAAGACGACCAATCTTCCTCTCTTTCTAATCACAACTTCACCATTGAATAGAAAAAGATAGAGATTAGCCATCTTCCACGATTCCTTTCATTTTTGTAAATTATTTTGACATACGCATCGCACAGTCCATGGTGTAAGAATAATAAGATGATTTCACTCATGTAAAATCACTGTGATT